>NC_087557.1:1203783-1299335 GCF_036250125.1 Pseudopipra pipra
GGGTGAAATAAGGGCTGGAGTCCAAAAGTCTTGCAAAATTCACCATGAAATCAGCAAAAAACAAGAAAGCTGAAAAGTTCAGCCGAGGAAGAAGAGTAAAAATGCGACCCCCTGAGGCTGAAGAAACAGGAACGACCACCGAACATCACCCCAAAAAGACAACTCCACCCCAGACTCCGCCTATCATGAATATTATAATTAGATGTCACAATTATATGAATATGTACGTAAAAACGTTGTAATCACTCATAGAAATTATATATAATCCTGTCTTTTCACTGAGAAGGCAGAGCAGTTTGTCCAGCGCGAGCTGGGCTGCTCTCCAACATTGCCTGAATAAAAACCTTGGTATTTATTGGTGTTTAAAGGCTAAAAACTCTGTCTCTAAACAGTTCCACTGCACCTTTTGGGGCATCACTTCCTCCTCCCTCAGGAGCCCAGAGCTCAGGGCACAGCATTTGCATTTCAGTCACACCAAGCCGTACATTTTCCCGCTAGAAATATGAACTGGGGAAGAGGTTTTTAGTGCCATTATTTATTAGACAAGTTGCCCGGATTTTTATCATCCATAACTCACGGCTTTGAATGGATTTGCTGCCGATTCCCCTAAGTCATGTACAAAAGGTCTCAGGGTACAGGCTTTCTAAAATACCATTTTTTAAATTTCACATTTGCATGCATCCCATCTGCACATCCAGAACATTAAATATCATAAATGTGGAGTTAATGTCTCATTTTTAAAAATGATGTAGTTTTGTAATTACATGAAATGAGGGGATACTGACTTTTAGAAACTAAATTCCAAGTCTCTTTCTATTGCCAAAGCAGCCAGGAATACCTTTAAATAAGTTTATGCTGTAGGGACCCTTTTTAATGATCCATCTGCTGAAACTAGAAGGAAGAGGAAAGAGTGGTAGAATCATAAGAAATGAAACTTCAGTTCACTATACATGAATAAAGAGCTCAGCTCTTGATAATCAGTGAGTCATTAATGAAGTTTTTGAAAGTTATATCCATTTACATTTAAGAACAGGCTTCCAGGAGTTTTCTCCAACACAGAAAGAGAATTAAATATATGAATTAAAAATTCCTTGCACAAGCCTGTCCTTCACAACTCTTGGCCTGGAAATCGTTATAAGAACCTCAGAAAGTATGTGAATTATTGAGTGTTTCAGTGGTTACCCAATCATATTCATTTTCACAAACACCTCACAGACACCTGAATCATAGAATCATGGAATGGTTTGGGTTGGAAGGGACCTTAAAGATCACTTCATTCCACCCCCTGCCATGAGCAGGGACACCTTCCACTAGCCCAGGTTGCTCCAAGCCCCGTCCAACCTGGCCTTGGACACTTCCAGGGATCCAGGGGCAGCCACAGCTTCTCTGGGCAACCTGTACCAGGGCCTCCCCACCCTCCCAGCCAGCAATTCCTTCCCAATATCCCATCTATCCCTGCCCTCTGGCAGTGGGAAGCCATTCCCTGTGTCCTGTCCCTCCATCCCTTGTCCACAGTCTCTCTCCACCCTGTATTTGACTGATTTGGCTTCGTTTCATATTTTTATATTGGTATCTGCAGGGTTTACAGTAAAGCACCAGTTTCAAATTGCTCATCTCTCAAAGTCTTGGGGCAAAGCCTGGGAGCAGTGCAGGTATCTGTGATTTAGCTCAGCTCTGGTTATTGGGGTTAGCACAAGAGTAATTGGGGGGAGTCTGTAAATGCCCTCACAGTCATTTAGGTGCTGGCACACAGACTCCACTTTAATGTTGCAGCATAACTCTTATGCCGAGTTTATTCTCCAGGTTAAATATAATTCAAGTTAGATGGCAACTGTAGGGACTGTGTTCCTTTTCACTCCACAGAATAACCCTTCATTGCAAGGCAAGTGATCCCTCAAATTTATGAGAAGATTTGCAAAGCAGTAGATTTTCCCCCGATTGCTTTTTGACTGAAATACATTCTCAGACCCAAAAGGGTTTGTGCTGCCACGACAAAACAACTTCCTCAACTGAAACAAAAGTAGAGATCAGCAGTTTTGATAAGAAAGTGGAGTTTGGTCATGCCTTAGGTTATCTTAAAACATCCTATTTTGGTTTTGAGACTGAATTTTTCCATATTCCATAGAACCATAGAATACACTGAGTTGGAAGGGACCCACAAGGATCATCAAGCCCTACACAGACACCCCAAAATCCCCACCACGTGCCTGAGAGTGTTGTCCAAATGTTCATTGGGCTCTGGCAGCCTTGGGCCATGACCACTGCCCTGGAATACTTAGAAGAATTCCAGTTACAACTCATTGGAGAAGGAGAAGATGGAAGGATAATGCAGCCTTGGTTAATTAGGAGCACGTTTCTTCCATAGGTGTGAAGATATTTTTACCTGGGTTCATGTGTGTAGGGTCACAGTGCCAGCAAGAGCAAAGGGATATTTCAACAGAGCTGCTTTTGCTTTGTTTACCAACTATGGACAGCAAATCCCTGGAAATTCATGGCTCTATCAAAGGATTCTCGTGTTGTATTCAGTGTACAGATAGTCCTTTAAATGCCCAACAAAAGAAGTAACAACCTAATCCAAATGCTACCAATAAAGTGAGTAAAAGTGGGGATTTGACCTGCATTTGGAAAACAGGCCTGGATTTCTTATGTCAGAGTTAAGGAAAACCTTGTATTTAATGGCTGCAATCACTGAACTGTTTATCACAGTATCCCAGAATGGTTTGTGTTGGAAGGGACTTCAAAACTCATTCCAACCCGTGCCATGGGCAGGGACACCTTCCACAAGGTATCCAACCCAAGTAAAAGAGGGGGTTGTTATGTGTTCCTCCCTTTTCCCCATGATTGCACCACCAGCCTCACTTTTCCAACTCCTTTTCCCCTTCTGTGTCTCCAGTCCCACTGCACAGTGTAATACCAATATTACACACTTACACACATATAAATATCCTAACTGGGAGCTGTTGCTGTTGTGAAAAAAATGCTTGGCAGATAAAAATAGCTCAGGTGACATCACTTGGATGTACCACAGCCAGACGTAAAAAGCCCAGTTAAAAGGCTTAGAAAAAGTTTGTTTTACTGCAGAGCAGAAGACATGGGGCTCAAGAGCAAAAGAGAACTGGGCTTCAATAGTAAACAAGGCAGTTTGAGGTTTTTAATAATGAAGAGGTTCTCATTGAAACTTTACAGCCTCAAAAAGTTCCTGTGTGCTGCCCAAAGTGGTGCAGACTGAAGGTATTGTTCTGTCAGGGCCATACCCACAATGTGCTCCACACAAACGGGTTTGAAACGAGTAAAGAAAGTGTAAAAAAAGATAAAGATGATGGGTTTGGAATTTTCTAAGATGTTTAGAGTGTGCAGCTCTCACTGAAGTCAGAAACAGCAGCAGGAATGGACTCAAAGCTCCCTGAATCCAAGGGGGGCCTTTCCTTTGGTGGAGCTGAGTGTGGATGTACCTGATCTGTCACTGAAACAAAGCTTTGCCCCTCCTGAGATGCACTAAACACCCACTGTCACCTTTCCAAACGGCCCCCAGAGCTCAAAGGCTGGTGCAGACAAAGGCAGGGCCTTTTCTTCTCCCTTCTGCAAAGTCAAAGCCCAGCACTAAACCCTGTTCTGGGATGGTTTGTCTCCATCTGCCTTCCGTCTTTGTCTTCCCCAAAAAATGAGCCACACACTTTGATCACAGCACTGAAAGTCAGGCAGGAGAGGTATTCAAACACTCCTTGCCTCAGGTTTTGTGCTGAGCAGACAGCTCAGGGCCTGGCAGGATCAGCCTCACGTTCCCTCTCAGAGCTCTGGGCTGTTCTGTGGATTGTTTCCAGCACTGAATAACAAAATAGGGCAGTTCAATCCTTCTGCTTATTTTGCAATCCCTACTCACCCAAGCATCCTCCCCTGATCTCATCCAGACTGACTGCAAATCAGCATATAATCATTATTCTGGTCATTTTATGCTGTTAATTTACCTCTTTGTTTTTTGGGGGTGGTTTGTTTCTAAGTTAGGTCATTTCTTTTGAGAAGAGGACCTTCTTTTCTGCTCTGCTTTCCTTCACCTGGGCCAGACTCCTCTTACAACACTCTCCTAGCCTTTTGAAAAAGATGTGTTGGTTTTGAGGTCATAAAGAGCACAAGACACAAAAATTCCCTGAAATAATGTCTTTCATCAAATACCATAGATGTGTAGGAAAAAAATAACCCACCCTTGGTATAAATATTTTCTCTGATGTCGAGTCTGCTGATATCAGTAAGATATTCCAGTGGTTAATTACCCTCCAGGTTTAAAAAATCAAAATAAGAAAGGCTAAAAAAGCTCCCCAAAAAGCAGAAACCATATACATTACGTTGTACATTTGTTTACCCACAACTTTGGGGCATCAGGTCTTGTTATTAAATTTCTCTTTAGGATTGCCCTTTCCTCTGACTGTGCCCCCTCGAGAGAGAGAAGTGCTTTCAAGTCTGGTTTAGAGCAATAAAAATTTGTCCATGCTAGATATTATCCCAGAACCTCTTTTCTGAGGCTTTCCACAATGTCATGGCTCTTCTTTTAACTCGTTCCCATTTTCCTGTAGCACTTTTAAATGCCAACACCAGGGCTGGGCACTGAGGAGTTAAATATTCCACTTCTCTAAATATTCCCCTCCAGCGCTCAGACCCTTCCCAAAGTTCTTCCCGGAACAATTGGCACCTACATTTTTTTATTACTAAATGCAAGACCTTTCACTGGTTGTGTTAAAATACACACCGTTTGCAGTCATTCAGCCAACTAAAAAAATAAGGTTAAATTTGTATCAGCTCTCAGTCAGCTTTAATACATAATGCCCTTTTCCTCCTTGCTCTTTGATTATGTGCCTTTTTTATCCAGTCATCTCTTCCAAATAGTTAATAAAGGTAATAAATTGCTGTCATGGGGTGAACCTTCCCTGAAAGCATCACTCACACACCTGAGACCTTGGCTCCACTTGCTCAGCTCAAACTCATCAGTAGATTCTGGCACGTGCAGGGAAGAGAAAAATACACATCATTTTTATGGGAGAAACCTCCCCAAAAGCTCTGGGCTGTGCCTAACGACTGAGACAGGCTTTAGAAATCCTAGAACCTTCTAATATATCTTGGGCAGGAGGTTGGAGGGTGACAGTGACCCAAAACCAGCAGCAGATTGGCTGGAGGTGGGGAGGAAACCAAAGAGCTTGGCCCAGGTTTGTGAGGTCTTGGCCAAGCAGACAAGTTATAAAACCTTAAATAGGGAGCAACAAGCCCTTTGTGGGATTACCTCTGCTCAGACATGGGATTATCTTGTGGGATTCCAAGCCCACAGTGAGGACAGTGCAGGCAGGGCCTGGGCTGCTCCCCAGGGATGGGAATGTGGAGCTGTGGGATGTCCTGCTCTCCTGGGCCCAAATGGGGCAGGGCCAGGACTTGGAGTGTCAGAGAAGAGAAGTCATACAGCAGAAACCTCATCCCAGAACTCACAATCCTACTTAATAAATCAGAAATGTAACATCCCCGAGCGCTGTGGTTCTGCTCTTGGGGTTATCTCATCCCTAAATTCCCAGGAAACTCCAACAGAGGGCACAACACAACCCACTTCATGCCCTGCTCAAATTCCATTCCCAATAAACCTTCCTTGCTTAGCCTAAGGGTATGTTTGGGATGTTTTCCTTTCTTTCTTGTTACATGCAGCTTCTTTTTTTTTTTCCAGCCATGAGTAAAAAAGAGAAGCAAACCAATAATCCCATAATACTTTTTAAGTGATTCCAAGTAGAAAGGGCTGAGTCGAAGCATCTTTTCAGACTTTCAACTTTGCTCAAGAACATGCAGAGTGTAAAGAAATCACCCAAGTGGAAAAGACATTTATCTGAACAAGTAAATTACAATGGCACCAAGAGCAAATCCGCCTGTGACTCCAACTGCCAAAATTCTTTCCTGCTTTTGCACGATTCCAGCATGAAAGCAGGAAAAGCAGAGGCAGGGACTAACTCAGTGCAGCTCATCTGTCTCCAGAAGCTTCTGTTGCAGCAATACACAGGAAAAGAAACTGGGTTATTGATGGCCCAGAGAATTTAGGAAAAAAAGTTGAGTATATTTAAAGGAGCCATTTGCATCCTCTCTTCTCCAGTGGTAGGAATGATTCTGTCTCTGCTGGCATTTGGAGGTGTCTTCCAGTTGAAATTAATGATTTCAGGCAGATAATTCAAGTATTTAGAAGTAAAAACATGTGACACAGAGGAGCTTTCAGAATTTAGTGAAACATTTTCTACTCAGAGCCACCTACACTTATTAACTCTAAAAAGGTTGTAATTTTCCCATGTCCTTTGTCCTTTTGTAAGGACAAAAAAATGAGGTGTGATATAAAATGCAGAGCTACCTCTGTGTTAGATAAATGTCCCTGTGTTGGTGGGGTGACCTCCCTTCCCTAAATTACTCCAAGAGGGACATTTAGGAGTGGTGCAAACGGAGCGCTGAGTTATCCAAGGGGTTACCTGCAGCAATTACCAAGGCTTTGAGGGCAAGTGCTACATAATTCTTCGAGCTGAGAAAGGTGTTTTTATGAGAACAATGGCCCAGTTCAAAATATCAGAGGTTATCCTGCAGCAGGATGTTAAACTGCTGGAACTGTTTTTAATTCCTCGCATTCCCAGGACCTGGAGAGTGCAACCCAGCCTTGATCGATTTAAAGTGGTGCTGGGAGGGGCTGGAGGGCTCATTTTTCCAATAACCCACTCCAGGTTCTCATATCAGCCACTAAACCTTTGTGTTTCTCTTTCTTCTGGAGAGTTTGGTGGAGTCATCAACTCAAAATTCATCAGGACAAGAACTCCTCGCTTCTGCTGTTCCTGAAGCATCTCTCACGTGGTGGCCTCAGTGTTTAGGGCCTGGATTTCCTGCTGCTGTGGGAATAAATACACAATAAAGCACAATAAAACACAAAAAAGCACCAAGGAGAGGTTTCTCTCCACACTAGAGGTTTTGGTTGTTTATTTGGTTGGATTTTTTTTTTCCAGAAAAACTGTGACAGGAGCTGCTGCAGACACAGCTGGGTCACCCTCCTCAGCAACACCCCCAGTCTGAAGTGGAATATTCATTGCAGAGCTATTTTAACCTGCTGGCACAGTCAATTACTGTGAGTGGATGGCATTTTAAAAGCTTTTATTTCCTTTGAATTGAAATAACTTCTCAAGGTAGGAAGGCCACGTGAATAGCTGCCATCTGGATGGAGACAAACCTCCTGGAGAATCCACGGAGCCAGGGGTGTATGTGCATATAGATGATATTTGCTCTTTGTACTCAGGGATCCTACTTTTTTTTTCCATTTCCCATTTGACCTGTCTTGACTGGCGGCTCAAAATTTCAATTTAAACAACGGGGTGAGATTCATTTGCTGGAAGTTGTAAGGAGAAATAATGTTCTGATTAGCAATGAAGTTCTCACCCTCTGAAGAATAAAGAGAAATCAGCTTTGAAGGAGTGTATGAATATGTATAAAATACCAAAGCTGTCAGACAAGAACCAGATTATTGATTTAAATTACCTGCAGTTCTTTGCCACACTTTTAAAAAGTTCAGAAGTCTACAAGAAGAGGTAAGCCTGCCCAAAATTCTGGGGTCAGGCAGGCAGCAGATATTACACCAACTTGTGGATGTACTTTAGTCCTGATTAACAACCTTGTTGTTATATTTATATTACATTTTCCCATCATGCTGGGAAAATTATGTTTATGGAACATTATTTTAACATTTAAGATGCAATTATGTTTAATTCCATATTAATGGAAGTATGTTTAACGTGGAAAATTTCCCCGGTACATCTCAGTTTTAACACCACAGGCTGTGCAAAATAAGTGAGTGAGCAGGAAAGAGGTGATTCCAGACTTCAGGAGTTCTCTCTTTGTCAGAACCTGACACTGTTTGACCATGAAATCACAGAATTGTTGAGGTAGAAAAAGACCTTTGAGATCTGCTCCATCCCTCTGCTCACCTTGATGCCTCCTCTGGATCTGCTCCTTGTGGGTCCCCTCCAGCTCAGGATGTTCTGAGCCTATTCTATGATTCTGTGATCACAAAAATATATTTATTCCTATAAAGATACTGCAGTGACATCACATCTAAACAGCAGCACTGAACACATTTCCCCGTGTGAAGGTAATTTACCCAACCAAACAACATTTATTAATGTGGACATTAAAAGGATCTAATTGAACCAGCTGACAAATGTAATCCTGGAATATTAAGACTGATCTCGACTGAATATTATGATGAAAACTGGTTGTGCTCCTGGTGGAATTGGCAGAGCTCCAAGTGATTTCCAGAGACCTGGAGGGACAAAAGCCAAGCTGAGCTGTCCCAGGCACAATGACTGTGTTACCCAAACTCACAAGACCTAATTGAGCCGTTTTCCTGCCCCTTCTCGTTTCCTGGCTGGAAGTGCTCCTGCAAACAGCCTGTTTGCACAGCTCCTTGGTCATCTATCCAAACCTCTGGATCCACCTGCAAACAGCCTGTTTGCACAGCTCCTTGGTCATCTATCCAAACCTCTGGATCCACCTGCAAACAGCCTGTTTGCACAGCTCCTTGGTCATCTATCCAAACCTCTGGATCCACCTGCAAACAGCCTGTTTGCAGAACTCCTTGGTCATTTATCCAGACCTCTGGATCCACCTACAGACAGGCTGTACCTGCTCAGACAGGGTCGATACTCCTTATTTGCTATTCACTGTTTGCCATTTGTTAGTTTAATTATCTTTGGCCATTTCAGTTGGGGGATCAAGGAGTGCTCCAGTCACCCAGGAGAGAGTGCCCTGTTCTGAATGACAAACAGCTCAGAAGCCAGAGACTGATGAATACATCGTGGTGAACACTGCAAAAAAACACATCTATTAACAAAAAAAAACCAAAATCAACATCCAAAATGTCTGAGAGCTCAGCAGAGAATCATTCAGTTAAATACATCTAATAGTATTTCACCTAATTTAACAAAAAAAAAGCGTTCTGTACTTTGTTATTTCTTTTCCTGATTGGGAAATATTCAGGCAGAAGATTAACAAGCACTTTAAACACTGCCAGAGACAGCTTTCCACCTAAGAGTGCCATAGAAACATCTTTGATTTGACTGTTTTCCTCCCTCACAATCTCTCACGGATTTGAATATTTTTAAATTCTCTGTACACAAAGTAAACCAGTTTTTCTGTTTGTTTTTTGTTGTTGTTGTTGTTTGTTTCTTTTTGTTTGTATGTTTGTTTTGGGGCTTTTTCATGCATTGTTTCCATTTGGGGTTTTTTGATTCACTGTTTTCATTTGGGTTTTTGGGGTTTTTGTTTCATTGGTTTTGTTTGAGTGTTTGTTTGGGGGTTTTAATTCATTATTTTCTATTAGGTGGTTTTTTTGGAGTTTTTTGATTCCCAGTTTTTATTTGGATGTTTGTCTGGGGGGGTCTCTGTTTCATTGTTTGTTTCTGTTTGGGGGTTTGTTTTGGGGTTTTTGTTTCATTGCTTTTGTTTAGGGGTTTGTTTTGGGGTTTTCCTTTCATTGCTTTTGTTTGGGGGTTTGTTTTGGGGATGTTTGTTTCATTGGTTTTGTTTGGGCTGTTTTAATTCATTTTCTTTGTTTAGGTTTTTGGTTTGCTTTTTTTTATTAATTGTTTTTGTTTGGAGTTTTTTTGATTCATTTTTTTTTGGGGGGGTTGTTTGGGGGTTTTAATTTATTGGTTTTCTTTGGGTGTTTGTTTGGGGGTTTTTTGATTCATTTTTTTTTTTTGAGTGTTGGATTGTTGTTTTTTTTTCATTTGGTCTGGGGTTTTTTTGCACTGGTTCAGTTATTCTTTTTTTTCTTAAAAAACCAAACAAACCATCATTTTTCACAGCACTGTTGGACTGTTGTTCCCTGGGAAATACAGAGCCAGACTAATGGCTCAAACTCAGCATCTATTTTTAGTTCACCCCCAGAAGTTTAAGCGACCTGAATGATTAAATCATGAAACAGGTGTCCTGAAAGAAATGGTGCAAAAACCCCAATTGTCACAGCCAAAGCAGCCAGTGCAGGTCACTTTATCTGATCTAGAAATCCAGCTTTGCCTTCCCTTTATTCTACAGCCTCGGGTGCCCCCAGCAGCAAAAGGACAGAGTGGACCTGCCTGAAGTTCATCCTTTGCCATTCCTGCACTAATTGGCTTCTCTGGATCTGGCAGTGCACTGTCAGACAATGCTTGCAAAGGATCCTGTAGGTTTCTCATTGTTAATAAATAAGATTTTGTTTTCTTTGAGGAGGTGAAGATTGAAGCCTGTTCAGTACCAAACCACAGGCACTGCCAGGTAAACACCATAAATCAGACCTACTTCTTCCAGGGACTGAAAGGTGAGGACTCACAGCTGTTTGCACATGGAATTACAGGGGGAAAAGGATTTATTCAAACAATGTCTTGCAGGTAAACCCAAAAGTATATAATCAGCCAGCTGATTTGCCTGATAAATGCATTCATCTTCTTAATGTGCCTCTTTTCCTGAGGTGGGCTGAGCAACTCCTGTGCCCGAGCACATCAACAGTAATCTTGAAACCAAAAAGTCAATATTTGGGGGGGAAATAATCCCCGCAAAAAATTTCTGCAACGAGAGGCAGAAAAACTTCAAGCTGAAAAATCTCAGCAAGGCCACCTGCAAGCTGATGACTGGGCATGTTGGACACGTGGTTATTTAAATGGGATTAAGCATCCGGAGCAAATGATGGGGAGGTGTTGAAAAGTTCCCTTCAGCAGGAAAACTCCTTGATACTTTCCCAGCCATTCCATGGTGCCAGTGCCTGGGCTGAGCGCTGCAGATCAGCTCCTGCAGCCCAAATGTGCTTTAACAAGACAGCTCAGGGGGGACGAGGGGACAGAGCTGAGTTTCCTGTCACTTGGCAAAAGCAAAGTGCAAATGGCATTGGCAGGCCCAGCTGCTGAGAGGGCAATTTGTCTCTGTCTGAGAAGGAGCACATGGGTGGGAGCACTGTTAATACACTGTGCCTTTTAAATAAATCACTTTATGCACACACACACATCGAGTGGGGAGATTTTTCCTTCATGTCTCTCCGAGGGCAGCCAAGTACCGGGAAGTTCGCAGCCGTGTGGATTTGGGGTCGTTCGCCCCATTAATCAGCAGACAGGGCAAAATAGAGGGGCTAATACAGCCTTCACAGGCAAGTGGAACATTCTGTACCCTACAAGTATAGGTAGAAAATCATCCAGCTGGATGGAAAAGAACCCCCGAAGCAGATGTGGGGAGGGAGGAGGCTGGAACTCAGCTGGACAGTGATGTGCTGCCCGACCTCCCGGGGTCCTGCCAGCCAAGGCATTTTCCAGCTGAACAAGCTCCCCGTGAAAAGCAGTGATTCAAGGGAAGAACAGCACTCTGAGCGTTTTAGGAGTGTGTTGAGCATATCAAGACAACTGTCAGCACGAGGCAGAGATGGTTTTATGTGTGAATCTCTTCTTTCGCCCAGGAAGGAAAGGCCTGGGGTTTCCAGAGGAGAAGGAGCTCCTGTTCCTGCACACCTGCAGGGCCATGTGGTCAGCAGCCTCCCTTCCTCTTAATTATGGGTCGTGGTACCTCAAAATCTGGGATCTGTTGTGCTTCTGGCATTTTAGACCAAATTCTCCCCTGGGCTCTGGTCACCCTCCTCCCTCATAGTGAGCTCAGAGTTTGGGAAATGCTGCTCTGGAAGCATCTCTGATGTCCCTCTGCCTGGAAAGCCCGGGGTGCCAGGCACGAAGGCTCCAGCTGTGCATGGATCAGGGACACTGCAATGGAGACACCACCAAAAAAAGGCCTGGCATCACTTCCCTACTCCTAGAACTGCACGTTGAGGACACCCCCAGGGAGAAGCACTCTCAGGAGAACATGGAAGTGCCAGAACAGAAATGCTTCTAATTAAAGATATTAAGGTAAATTTTCATACTTGAAAAGAACAGTGATAGGTAATAATGTTTTGTTTGTTTTTTTTTTTTTTAATCCTGGAATTCAAAATTCCACTGGGCAGATATCAAAAACCCCAAATAAAATACAGGGCAAATATTATTCATTATTGGTATATTAGAGAAAGAATTCATACCAGACTGCTGCCGTTCTGTTGTTACTGCATTTTTTCTTTTAATAAACGTTGATTAGTGCTTTTAGCACATTCACAGCCCAGACACAGGTAGAGATTTTACTGTTGCACTTCACTCTGCTGTGCTGATACTCAGCACAGCTTTTGTTTATCAGGCAGTTGTGTTATTACCAGCTCTAACATGCTCCAGCAGCCTCAGAGATCTGAGAGCACAGGCAAAATAAACCTTGGGAATGACAATGCTGGCAGCTGAGTGGAACTAAGCTGACAAGCTGTGCTTTAAAATGGCAATCAATATTAACTTCCATCAGGCTTTAGAAACAAGATGGATTTGACAAATTGTATCAAAACCCTGCCTCCAATCGACTTTTGCAAAGGAATGTTTCTCCTATATTACATTTATGTTTCTGGAGGTTATTGAAGTTGTTTAATAATGTTTTCGTGTCATCAGAGAATTTGTTATTACAACTGAATATTTTATTTTTTTTTTTTTCTGCTCAGAGGAAGAAAACTTAAACCAGTAAAAAAAAAAAAAAAAGATATTGAAAAGACATTCCAAAAGGCTCAGTAACCTGTAAGTAACCAGAAGACATTAAATTGTTGTTTGCTGCCATCAGAGAGTAGTTTTAACTGTCAGGTGAAATTCGCTTTATTTTTTAGGCAAAACTCTTCTTTACAAAGAAATATGGAAATTTAGTCATTGATTACTCACAAATTTCTGCCTGTAATTATTTTATCATGGTAACATCAACAATGTCAACACAGACAAGGCCAGAGCCCTCCTCCAAAAATCTGAAAGACAATTTCTCCCTTCTTTATTAGTTTAGTGACTAAATTCCACCAGTGGAAGGTGTCCTTGCCCATGGCAGGGGGTTGGAAAGAGATGATTTTTGAGGTCCCTTCCAACCCAAACCATTCCGAGCTTCTGTGACTCAGCGATTCACAAATATCTGGGCAGAACACCCCTTATTCCCAGAAGAAGACTTTCTGAAAAGACCATGTTATTGAAATGAAACAATCCCTGAGCAAACTTAAGCACAAAGAAAAGCCACAGGTCAAAATTGAGGAGAAAAAATTGGAAATACTTACGATTTTGTATGTGTACGTATTAGTTGCCGAATGAGACACATGAAGGCACTGAAGAAGGGTTACTAACCCTGCACCTCTGCTGAATTCCTCTTGTATATGTATCCCTTGGTCTTAAAAATATCCAATGATAAGGATTAAAACCTCCAGTGACAGAGATTATATCACCTCTTCAGTCAGTCTATCCCAACACCTATTTCAAACCATTGGAAATCTTGGGCTAAGCCTAATTTAGGCTCATTATTAGACTGAATTTCCCTTGCCAACTAACTTTTTGCCCTGGCACAGAGAAGAAACTTCTCATCAGCAACAGAAGTTCGGAAGATTGGACTGTCATGTTTCCCTCGTTGCTTTTCTCCTCAAAAGTCACAATTGCTTCAATCTTTTCCTGCAGGTCATAATTTCTAAAGCTTTCTCTTTTTCTCTGGACTCCCCCCGTGTAGGTCTCCTGAAGTCTGGTGCTCAACTGCCACTAAATACAGCAAATTTTATTCCACTTATGACCAATTCCTCTGTTTCAACACCCATATATATATATCTTGCACAATCCCCTGCAATTCCCAGCTCCTTTTCTCAGGAGCTGTTGCTGGTCAGTGACTGGAGGCAAAGGATAGACCTTTCCAGTGTCCTTCCTGCATGTCCTCAGAGACTGGCTTGCCTGGAAATTTATTCCCATTAAGCCTGACCAAAATTTCAGGAGGAAAATCGAGTGTGCCAGTTTGAAGCAGAACATTTTATTGATTGCACGTCTGCAACAATCATCTCAGTTCTGTAGAAAATGATCTGTGACACACCAAACAACACTGTCTGTAGAGCAAACACAGGCACTTCATTAAGGGACCTGCATAAAAATTCATATGGCTTGGTAATATTGCTCTAATACACCCATGGCACAGGTTGGGTGGAATTCTTCTTTGCCATGCGTGGCCTGTAGTCATCTGCATCAAGGAAAAAAAAAACCAACAGAGCCCCAGAAAAAATCAGTGCTGGACTGTTCTGCCCTTCACATCCAGTGAGTCAGTCTTGACTTTGAACTGTTTGCAAAAGCAGATGCCAAAGCATGAGAATATGAAGTAGCAACATTAATGCCAGAGAAAAGGCATGAGAAATTGGGACTTACAGCCACCCTGGGGTAGCTCAAGGCAAGTGGCTTCTGGAAAAAGGGTGTGCTGTGTTCAGACAGTGCTGTGCCAAAGTCCCACACTCACTGAGGGTTTTTTCCTAGATCTGATCTTTATAAATGGCACATTTAGGAGCAAGTCTTAAAATCGTGGGATTGTTCAGATTGGAAAAGCCCTTCAGGATCAAGTCCAACCATTAACCCAGCACTGCCACTGTCACCACTAAGCCATGTCCCCACGTCCCACATCTACACATTTTTTGAACACCTCCAGGGATGGTGACACCACCACTGCCCTGGGCAGCTGTGCCAGTGCTGGACAACTCCTGTGCAGAAAGTTTTCCCAGGTTTGAACCTGGCCCTCCCCTGGCACAGCTGGAGGCCCCTTCCTCTCCTCCTGCCCCTTGTTCCCTGGGAGCAGAGCCTGACCTGGGCAACCAGCACCCCCACAGCCAAGACTTTCTTCCTGATATCCATTCTAAATCTACTCTCTGTCAGTTTGTGTCCATTCTGCCTTGTCCTGTCACTACCTGCCCTTGTTCACAGAATCTCAGAATCCCTGGGGTTGGCAAAGCCCTCCCAGCCCATGGATCCCCCCTGTGCCCGATGCCCCCCTTGTCCCCAGAGCACTGAGTGCCACGGCCAGGCCTTCCTGGGACACCTCCAGGGATGGGCACTCCAAACCTCCCTGGGCAGCCCCTGCCAAGGCCTCACCACCCTTTCCAGCAGGAAATTCCTCCTCCTGTCCCACCTGAGCCTCCCCTGGCACAGCTGGAGGCCGTTCCCTCTCCTCCTGTCCCTTGTTCCCTGGGAGCAGAGCCCGACCCCCCCCGGCTCCCCCCTCCTGTCAGGGGGTTGCAGAGCCAGAAGGTCCCCCCTGAGCCTCCTTTGCTCCAGGCTGAGCCCCCCCAGCTCCCTCAGCCGCTCCTGCTGCTCCAGCCCCTTCCCAGCTCCCTTCCCTTCCCAGCCCCTCGGTGTCTTGCTGAGGAGTGGGATGTGGTGAGCAGGGTTGGGGCTGGGAAGGCACACAGGTACTGGGATGAGGGAGGTGGACGGAGTAGGAAATGGCAGCAAATTTGAACAAATAGGTCAGAAATTGGCCAACCTTGGGGCTTTTGCATATTTTGTGAACTTCTCCAGTGAAAGCCACCCAGATTGTCTCCTTTGGCTCCCAGAGACAACCCCAGCATGAGCAGCAGTGACCTGCAGCTCGAGGCAGGGACAGTGTGTGAGGGGCTCAGCTCACTCCTGGCTGGGAACGCCTTTGGCACTGCACAGACAGGCTCCAAGTGTCCTTGTTTACACTCCTCCACCTCTCCCCCTCCAGTTCTTGGCTCCAGCTTCAGCACACACCTCCAACGATTTTGTCACCTGCCAGCCAGGAGCCATCCTGCCCTAAAACTCCCCTCTTAATGAGCAATCAAGCCCAGCAGGTCCCAGTGCTGCCTCCTCTGTGGGGCAAGTGAGGGCACCTCTGCCCTCAGCAGGCACAGCCACCGTGCCAGCAAAGACTGGCACTCATGGAAGGGGAAGAGCTGGCAGAGACCCACAATATAGAGGTTTTGTATTTTTCATTCCTTCAGAAGACAGGAAGAAACCTGCAGAAAGCAACAGCAGACAGACTTTTTGTTTTGGAGCCCTTCCCACCCCTCTGTATTTTCTCAAGCCCTTCCCATCCCTCCATATTCTCCCAAGCCCTTCCCATCTCTCTTCTCAGTATAAGTAAAAAGGCTACAAAACCTGAATAAAACACACACAGTTGATACTATTATTATTATTATTATCATCCTGGCACTGTAAAAGGCTTTGCTCATGGGGGATGTCTTTTCTATTTGTTTTGCTTCCCTCTTCCACTTAAATCCTCTCTCTTCATCTGCATTTCTCAGAACAGCACCTGGGTTGCTTTTATCATTGTTATTTTCATCCAAACTCTTACTTTTTTTTTCTTTTTCTTGTTAATTATAATGTGATTTGGCTGAATTAGAATAAAATAACACTGGGGCAACCATTACAGGCAAAGGTCTCTCTTGATATCCCAGCAGTGTTTTTCTTATATTCTGCAATTATTCTCTCACTGTTTTGTTTCATCAGAGCTGAAAATGTGACATAAAACCTTTAGACAGCCATGTAAACTCTAAGCCCTTTGCTCATCTAACTTCCTCCATTCTTGTACCCAATCTCTCCTGAAATCCTACCCAAGAAAATACTAAGTTGTCCCAGAAAAATCTCAGTATTTGGTCTCCTAAAACTCTTGACTCTGATCTTGCTCCTGGTTTCCCACTGTACAAATGTGCAGAGCTCCCATTCCTCACCCTTCTCACATCTCCTGGCCCTTCCCATCTCTCCTTGCCCAGACCTCTAAATCTGCCAGAACACCCCTGCACAGGATGGGGAGAACCAAGAAAAATTCACTGTAAGACTTCGGCCTGATATTCCCTCCCTGCACTTCCATGGACTTCCATGGACAAACCAGTAGAAGGTTTGATACCAGCTGGCATTTAATGGGTCTTTGTTAAAAATGGCATGGAATTAATTTGCAATTATGGCCATTTATGAGAAGCACAAAGCTAAGAAATTCAGGGTCTTTGGCACAGATCAGAAAACTGGAGTTTTTAGCCAACCCAATCCTAAATTCCTGCTAAATTTGGGACTTGGAGCAACCTGGGCTAGTGGAAGGTGTCTCTGCCCATGGCAGGGAGGTGGAATGAGATGACATTTAAGATGTTTTCCAACCCAAGCCATGATTTTATAATCCTTGCCAAGCAGAGAGCTGAGTGCACCCACTGACAGTGACACTTCTTCCCACAAGTCCTGTGCCCCAAACCTGTGGTTCTAGAGCCTCCTCCCATAACTGAGAGCCAAACTGCAACAGAGAACCACTGCTAATATATAGGCAGCACTGGATTTGATGGCAGCTCCTTTGATCACACCAAATATATCAGTTTTTAATCCCCCAGGAGTCTGTGCTGCACAGGAAAGCACTCACTGCCTGCAGGTAAAACCTCACTCTGGAGTTCTTCCCTCCTGCCCAGGGATTTCCTCACCTTTCTGTTTTGCTCACCTGCCTCCACAGGTGAGATTGAGATCCTGATTTAAATGACATATTCTCCAGCAGTTGGGTTTGCTGCTCTTCTCACATTTTTGGACATTTTTTCAAGGCTAGCAAAAGTAATAAGCATCAAGGCCTTGCTTTCACTGCCTGGAGCAAACTGCTGTCCTGGTGTGGCCCTAAAGTTTTTAGAACAAGGATCAGAACTTGTTCAGGCACTTGGAGATGTGAGTTTGGCCTGAGAAAGTTCAGGTCAAGGCACTATTAGGGCCTAAAGTTGTAAGATTTTGGTCTCAGCCAGAAGCTGGTGAAACACAGAAGTAACAAGACTATCTAATTAACCTGCAATCTCCCACTGGCACCAAATTAAAGCTCCTTTGCCAAAATCATTAGTAATTTGCAAGCTCTGTTCAGCAGGAGAGGGACAGACCCTGGCTCAAAGGTGCCCTTTGCAGGAAATGACAGCCTGGGATGGGGAGGAGGGAGCCACTCCAAATTCCATCCAAGTGAGAGGAGCAATTGGAACATGTCATGCTAACCCTCACTCTCAGCTCACAGAACGTGCTGGAGGATGAAGATGCTGCACTGCCTCCCTGCTGCCCTCAACCCTGCCATACAGCTTGATTTTCCCTGCCTTTAAAACACACATTTGGACCCTGTGCAGGGAGGAAAGGAAGCAGAGCCTTTGCCATCTTCCTTCACTGCGTCATGCCCTGAACTAGGAAAAGTTGTATATAGAATTTATCATTGAATCACAGACTGGTTTGGGTTAGAAGGGACCTTAAAGCCCATCTCATTCCATGGCCAGGAACACCTTCCACTAGCCCAGGTTGCTCAGAGCCAAGTATTGCACTTGGGGAGATTTCAGGAGGTATATTTTTATTTATTAAGAGACGTACCATTAAACAATTAAGGTGCCAGATAACAGCACACTTTATGCATTTGAATAGTCTTTATTTTATCACGTTGCCAGGTAAAGGAAAGGCAAAATTTCTTCACTGAAAGGGAGGTTAAACCCTGGAGTGCCCACCCCTGGAGGGATTTCAAAGCCCTGTGGCTGTGGCACTTGGGGACACGGGTCAGTGCTGGCCTTGGCAGTGCTGGGGGAAGGGTTGGACTGGATGATCTCACGGGGCTTTTCCAACCTAAATGCTTCAGTGATTCTATATTCTAATATTCTATTGACACAGCACTGCAGGAGGCACTTTGGTGAGCAAAAAAATACCATCTCCTGCAGGTTTATTCTGCCCTGTGTTCTGTGGCAGAACACGTGCTGTCCTCCCAAGTAAAGGGGATTGTCCCATCCTCATAAATCAAGGGAATTACACCACAGTTATCACAGCAGCTCCACCACTGGGTAACCCCCCAGAAACAGCAGCAACAGCACAGAATTTCACTTCAAATGACATGTTTGGAGATTACCAAAGCAGAAAGTTTGACAAATGCAAGCTGTGGGTTTCTTATTTTTACAGGAAAATGTAACATTTCCTTTTATCTCCCTTAAAAAATGAAACCCTATTCAAAGTGCTGGCACCCTCTGTGGAATGAAAAAGCTTTTCTAGGGGAATCTTTCTAAATTTAGGGAGCAAAAAGGCTCCTGAGGACTCCAGGCAGAACAAAGAGGAGACCTCTGTGATGATCTCTTGCAATGTGCACTGGTCCCACAGTTTGTACTGGGCAGATTCTTTAACAGAGGAAAAGCAAATAATGGATAATACACAGAGTTTTTTATTCCAATTCTTGAGTGTTTTGTGCCATAGCAAGGAAAAATCCAGTTTTCAAAGTCAGCACACGTGGATAAAAGGAAAGAATACATAAACTCCTGCAATGTGAGCACAGCTGAGACAGGGAAGAGAAAGAAACATCAAAAAAGTGGCAAATCTGGAAATCATTGTGATGAACTTGCCCAGAGTATGTTGAAGTCATATCCAAGATGAATGAGCCTGTTTGAAACCTCTAGTTTCTTTAAGTACTTTGTCAAGACAAGGAGAGATGAGGCTGAGCTGCCAAAAGACAATATTTGTCCTGTACCTTTCCACAGACCAGGAGTTTCCAGTTAAATGGAGCTAAAGATAATTGAATTAGAAACCTCTAGAAGTGACATATCTGTGATTTGGAGGGGAAAAAACAGGCTGAGCTAAAGATAATTCACGCAGACTTTCTCCCCCTCTAGCTTCACTTTGGTCATGTAGAGAATTTGGAGCAGAAAACCCATTTCCCTGCTCCTGACAGGAGTATTTGCACATGTATCTGGGAGCAGAGTGGAGCCTGTGTCCCCATGTGACTTCAGGACACCGTCCCTGCCAGGTCAGGTTGGATCTCCACAGTGATGTGTTGACAACTGCTGGGCCCACAGGTGGATCAGAACTGGGATATCTACATATCTACTCATCTCTGACACCTCAGGGACACACAGAGGTGTCTGTTAATAACTGATTTCAATTTTTGGGGTTTAGTCTAAAATAAATTTGCAACCGGTTGGATTCTTTTTTTCCCTGGATTTCTTTCGTATTGAGAAATTGAAGTAAATTCAAATCAGCTTCCATCTCAGTAGGCAGCTCATTTTTCTTAAGGATCAGGGCCTAACTCAGGCTGGAAAGCATCTCAGGAGGTTTCTGGTCCAGGATGGTGCTGCTCCTTCTCCTGCTGCTTCCAGGCCTCAGGGATGTGCCCCCAGGCAGGTCCAGCCCAGGGCAGGGCTTGGCACCCGTGGGCACTTCTGTTCCCCAACTCCAAGGACTCGGGAGGGTCCCCTTAGAATTTGGGTTGAACCCCAAATTCCTGCAGGCGCAGCTTTCAACTCCTGACCTCGCATGACTTGTGTAAAGAGGTTTATCCTCCACCCCAGTGCACCCACCTGGGTGTAACAACACTCTCAGGAGAACATCTGCACCAGATTTAACCCCCAAAAAAGCCTGAGCTCAACCTTCACGTTCTTCATAAGCAGAGAAATTAAATCCCTTGGCGCTTCTGAGGTGTTTCCAGGCCAGTCCAGGTCTGTCACACAGAGCTTTCTTCTTCCAAAGCTGTATTTAGGCTGTTTTGATCCTGAAAACAACAGTGGAGTGGGAGCCAACACAGATCCAACCAAGCCCAGCTTCACCATGGAGCAGATACAGCTCCAGCCTGGAGCAGGGTGATGTACTGGACCAGTTTCCCCACTTATTGGTGATGTAATTATCTAGTTATCCATCCACTCAGCTTTGTATCCATTACAGAACCAGTGCAAGGTTTCAGCCATGAGGCAGAAAACTCCCTTTCCAAACCTTCATTTGAAAAAACTACTGCTGATTTCTTTTTTATACTGAAACTTTGTCAGAAAAAAAAAAAAAAAAAGCTTGGATTTTAATTCAATTCAGCTTCCTCAGAAAACATCTTTCACCTGTAGCACAGCTATCAAAAAATCTATTTAGTTTCAGACAGAATAAAAGAAGCAAATCTAGGTTTGCTAGATTTGATGAGAAATTACTTTGTCAGGCATTTTTATACATTAATGTTCTCTTCAAATTTCCTCCTTCCTTTAAGACGGTCTGAGAGTGATTCTACATCACCAGCTGTCATCCACTAAAGAGAGGATCCAACAAGACCCAAAATACCTTGTTTTTAATGGGAAAAGACAAATATTATGTGCTATGAACATGCTATATATGGCAATAGGAGTTATATTTATTCATTCCACCAACTGAACATGGGGACATGAAATTAGTACAAGAGATAAAAAAGGGATGCTTTTATGCATATGTTATGAAATTTATGGATGCACCTTTGCTCACATTGTTCCAAAGGGAACATTTTTCACAGTAGGCATCAGTTGCTTAATTAGCACAGAATAATTAAAGCTCACTGTAGGGAAAATTCCATAACCCCACAGCAATTATATGGGGAGAGTTCTTGGCTGCTGCATCCACAATGCAAAAATAACTTTTAGGTAGGTTACCAAAAAACAGCAGCTATTCAAAAGTGCCTTGTAACAGAAGGACTCCTCAAGCAACTAAGAAAATTAAACCAGGAAAAAAGACTCTATTAGCCACCAGTAAGGTCCAATCAAGCAGAGTATTAACTATTTTCACTTCATTTTTCAGACTCGGTTCTTTTTATTGATTTATGTAGATTTCTGAACCCTGAGAAATACATTTAGTATAATTAGACAGCAATAGCAACTTCGGAGTTCATTAATAATCATGAAATAGTTCATTCACCACCAATCAGAACTCATTTACAGTGTGCTGGTTTTTTAGGGCTCACAAGCACGCATCAATCAATGTTCAGCTGCTCTTAGACTTTAAAAAAACAACTTAATGTCCTTGTTTCTCTAGAAAAAGCCAAAATTCTCCATATGAAGATGCTTTTACCAGCAGAAGGGTGCATGGCTCTCAACAGAAAGTGTCTGTCACCATCAATGGCAGATTTTAATGAGACTGTTTGGGGTGAAATTTTACTGATTTGATTTTGCATTTCCCAATTTGTTTTGGTACCAATATTCTGATAAAAGTTTTCTTCTTCTTTTTGTTTCATGCTCAGTGTTTCCCTCCCTCTCTCTTGTGCTGCATCAAACCTCTATTTTCCTGTGAATTCTTTCCCTTTTCCTGGTGTCCAAAAACTCCAGTTCATTCCTGATGGAAAGCTTGTTCTTTTTGGGGGAACAAATAAATGTTTGATGAAGATCCTGATTCCAGGAGTTGGTTTTAGGAGCACTGGAAAGGAGAGGAAACCAGAACAGAAGGAAAACCAGGAGTTCAACAAAACTCATGTCTGTGTGCTGCAGCCATGAGAACCACACACCCACATGGGTGTTTATTCTGCTTCAATATATCAGCAGGAGGGGACAAGAGACAGAGGTGAGGGCTGTATAAAACAGCTAATAGAGCATTAAACTCATTTCTCACCAAAGTGGGTCTCTAAAGAACCCCCACCTCAACCATGAAGTGCTGCTTTGTCCACTTTGCTTATCCCTTCAAGACATCCTTCTCAAAAAAGGCCATAAAAGCCTCACTCCACCCTCCTGCCCTAAATATTAAGTCAAATCTTAGTCACCTCTCTTTGAATCAGCCCCTTTCCTCTAAGTCCTTTATCTGCATTTTCATGAATGGGTGCAGGATGAAATCAGCAAGAGAAATGTCCCAAAATCACATTAAAAATCTCATTTCTGTCATTTATTAATGGCCACGACATCACACTCCCCTCATACTGGAGTGAATTAATAACTAAACAGGTACCATGCTGGGAACATTCTGCCTGCTGCAAAAATAACCCCGAGAACTTGCTTTATTAACTTCTGCCAAGCTTTCAGGGGATTCCAAGGGAAAACAAATCCCCTTTTTGGGTCATTTAAGCCAGTTTATAATGGCCCAAATTACATCAAACCCCCATAAACAGATTTGTGCAGGTGTAAGTGAAGTAGAGCCTGAATTACTGTGACATTTTCAAATTCAATTAAAGGACTGAAAAAAATTCTTTAATGCAAAAATTCTTTAACATGAATCCTGTGGCTGGGTCCATTACACTGCACTGTGTTTGTTGATGTGTACAGAAGATTGCTGGGATGCATAATCCATAGGCAGTGATGGATTAGAGGCACTGCCTCCTTTTCCACGGATCTGGATTCATTACTGACATAGAATTACTCTTGTTTATACCACAGTTCTTGACATTCAGGCAACACTTTAATTCTGAATATGTTCTTTTTTTTTTTTTTTGAAGCTCCTCAAGATGGCTTTACTGTACCTCTTATTAAGCACTGGAGTAATGACTTGGGAGACACAGCATAGGCAGTGACAGAGAGATTTGCAGACACACTAAGAAAGAGAAGCAAGAGCAGAGTTCAGTCAAGGAAAATGCCAAGGTGATATAGTGGGAAGATAAAGAGAAGTTCTGATAGGGCAGGAAAGTTAAAGCCATTGGAATAAATCTTCTGCTCTGGGGTAATGTCCCAAAGCAGGAGTTTACCTGATGGGTAAGTATGATCTCTGTCCCTGAATATGTCATCAACTTCATGCCCCAGCACACCCCCAGCTGGGGGTTATTAACATCACACCCATCATTTTTAAGTGAGAAGATCCATGATCCTTTGGTCAGCTTTGCTTATTCACTGCCTGACCTTCCTGAATCTGCACCAAAGTCCTTTTTTCAGGCCACATGAGCACAGGGAAAGTCATTGCTAGTGACTGGCAAAATTTAATTTGATACTCTTCCTATTCCTGCAGCCACTAAAGACAAGTCATACAAAGAAAATTCTGGCTGCCCCATCCCTGGAAATATCCAAGGACAGGTTGGACAGGGCTTGGAGCAACCTGGGATAGTGGAAGGTGGCCCTGCCCATGGAAAAGGGCTTGGAACTAGATGATTTTTAGGGTCCCTTCCAATCCAAATCATTCCATGACTCTGTGATTCTACCAACTCTCAAAGAGTGGACAGCTCTGGTCTTGCCCCACAAGTCACCCATCAGACCAAAACTCCCAAGCTCCCAGGAGTGGGGTGACACACACATGATCCACCTGGAAAACATTCTGAGCAGCTTTGCAGAGGTAAATCTCTAGAAATCACACAAATTCTCATCCTGTCAATGGAATGTTCCCAACTAACATTTCTGCCTCGAAAATTCAAGTCATTTTTGGCTCTGAAAGTAGGAGGTAGTTGCTATAAATGAGGGTGCTATTTTTCCAGCTTTATCAAATAAATCTGCCTAAAAGACCAGGATAAATCCATCCTGAAAGAGTGAATTTCAAGACCTGGAGCTCAGCACTCAGCTGGAAAAGAATCCCAGAATCCCAGGATGGGTCAGGCTGGAAGGGTCCACAGGGGCTCAACTGGTCCCACCTCCCTGCTCCAGCAGGGCCATCCCAGAGCACAGGGCACAAACTTTGGTTTGCCTAAAACAGAGCTTACAAAAAACACTTCCAGAAGTGGTTCCCAACATATTGTCCCTGCTTTAGGCCACTCTGCTTTTTCCACCTGATTCTTCCCGAAGAAACAGGTGTCAGCTTTGAGAGAGGGTCTGCAAAGAGAAGAAACAGGCTTTTCTCTCCCTGTGGCTCACCACAACTTTAAGCTTGGAGATGTCCCCCCATGATGCCCATGAGAGCTCTCCCAGAAATAGCTGGATAACTGGGAGTGGTTAGAATTGCACTACACAACCAGGATTGCTATGGGAGGAGATTAATTTTAAGATTTTAGTGACTTGCCACAAGTGCCCCACGTCCCTGCCAGGTTGAACCACACCCACCCATCCCAAAAGTGGGACCTTGAACCCCCTCAGCAGATGCTGACTGAGGAATCCAGTCCCTAGATCTCATCCCAAGGGGATCCAGTACAACTCAGAGGAGGTGACTAAGCTCTGCTATCAGGTCTCAGTGTAATTCCAACAATCCAGCAGCTCAATTAACTCCAACAGATATCATCCATATGCTTAAATGCTTCCCAGGATTGCAGTGCCAGCCATCAGCAGCAATATAATTTACTGGCTGAAATAGAGTTTTACAATTTAAACATTGTCAGCTGGAAAAGCTCAGCTTGGTTTGGAGCAGGAGAAACATGGGCAAGGTGCTCCAGAGAAATATTCCTCACTGCATATTTTGTATGGCATTATTTAAAAGAAAAAAACTTACATATGACACAGCAACCACAAAAAAACCCCCCTGGCTGTCCCATCCTGAAGCAGTTGGATGGTTAATTAAGTTTCTATCAAGTAAATAAGCATTCCATAAGGAATACTTAGTGGGAGGCACACTCTCCTTGCCACTCCTCCCAGCCAAATTTGTGTCAAAGTGGAAGAATGAGAAAAAATTATCTCTTGACTTCTAAACTGTGAGCAAGACTTTATGGGGTTTTTTTAAAGTTATTCTCATTAAATAGGAGCCTCCACGAACTGGCAATGGATAAGCAGGGGAAGGGTGGAGTTTGGTGTTTAATTTTTAAAATGAAAGGCTATTTAATTCTGAAATACAAAAGAGTAAGCTGTGGTTGTTAGTTCTTAAATACCACTTCATCCAAAAATATATCTAAATTGAGAAACAGTTGGTTAAAGAGATAAATAACTGTAGAAAAAAAAAATCAAAACATTTTGAACTGCCCCAAAATGTAACATTGTTTACTTCGTTTCACTGGGAACAACAACAACAACTAACAAAAAATCAAGATTTTACCTGCTGAATTTCAATGTTGCAGGAGAATCACAAATTTTGGCTCCAGGGCTAATCCTTTATGTCTTATATGCTTAAGAGGAGTAAAGTTTCACACTCTCTGTTAGCATAAAATAAATCCCTTTATAAACCAGTCAGTCCACAAAGAACAAGTACTGTCAACTCACATGATTTTCTGTACAACAAAAGTTTTCTGGTTTTCCTCTAGAGGGTATTTTTCAAGACTTTCTTCCAAAACAAAACCTAAAAGCCCTGACAGCAACAGGGAAAATGGCTTTACCTTTAATATGTGACCCCTGTGATATTAATTATACATACACGTATAGTTCACAGTACTTTTTTGGTGTAGATAATAAGAACTAAATACATTCATGATTTTGCTGCCTTTATTTCCTGTTTGACAGGGAACAACAATAAAAACGGTGATAAAACCCCAGTGAAATGTTTTTACCATCAGATCTGACCTCTAAGAATTGCACTTGCACCTCAGCAGAAGTCAGGGAACACCTTTGAGACATCCCTGTTATCGAGCAAAGGTTGTTGGAAACGTCCCCATCAAACATATGCTCAGGGCTGTTAATTGTGCAGCAGGAATTTAACCTCAGCAATGCATCTCCATCAAACACAAAGCCCAGATGTTGCACCAACAAAACCAGTTTCCCCCATTGCTGGGTGGGAAAACCACCCCAAACCTGCAAAATGCCTTTTTATGATGAATTTACTGAGGCGAGAGAGCTCCCAAATTATTTTCCAGACCACTTCAGTTAAGGAAGAAGGATTCTGGAGAGCAAAGGGGTTGGAAGAGGAAAGCACAGGACTTTGGAAAGCTGGTAAAACACATGGAAGGAGCACTTAGACTTCACTGACATCCTGAGGAATTTAAGCAGGAGTTTGAAATTAAACTGGCCCATAAATAAGCTTCCTGAATCAGGACAGAAAATCAGACTGGTTAACAACCAGTTCAGTTTAAACACTCCTAAAATGGTGAAGTTATAGAGCATCCAAAGGATTTTGGTCATCTCAAGTGGACTTCCCTGCATGTCAGTGGCCACCTGGACGGGAGACAGAGCTGGAAACCAGCGCCTGGAGGTTGTGGTGCACAAAAGAAAGTCACTGGTGGGTTGCAAGGGGGGATTTATATAATAAAATGGAAACTATCAAACTGGAAGGTGACTAGTCCTAAAAAACACCATAAAGAACAAGTGGGGACCTCAGGGCTGGGGAGCCCAGCACAGCACGGACATGGAGCTGCTGGAGAGAGTCCAGAGCAGGCACCAAGATGAGCAGAGGATGGAGCAGCTCTGCTGGGAGGAAAGGGGAGAGAGTTGGGATTGTTCAGCCTGGAGAGGAGAAGCTTTGGGGTGACCTGATTGTGGCCTTGCAGGGCCTGAAGGGGCTACAGGAAAGATGGAGAGAGACTGTGGACAAGGGATGGAGGGACAGGACAAGGGAGTTAGATGGGATATTGGGATGGAATTGTTCCCTGTGAGGGTGGGGAGGCCCTGGCACAGGTTGCCCAGAGAAGCTGTGGCTGCCCCTGGATCCCTGGAAGTGTCCCAGGCCAGGTTGGACGGGGCTTGGAGCAACCTGGGCTGGTGGAAGGTGTCCCTGCCCATGGCAGGGGGTGGCACTGGATGGGCTTTAAGGTCCCTTCCAGCCCAGGCCATTCCCTGATTCTCTGATTCTATGACAGTCATGGTCTTGTGGAGACTGGTGATGTTTGGCTAAAACAAAGACAAGATGAATGAGGAAACCTCTGGTTGGGCAATCCATGGGACCAGACTGGAGATCCCCAATTTATGCACAAGCTGTGTCAGATCAGTCCTGGGAAAGTTCTGAAAGTGCTGAGGGGACCAGTCAGTGATCCCAGCTGCCAATGCAGGGATAAAACAAGGACAGTTGTTGCACTCTGTGACCAAACAACATGTGTGGCCCACAGCTTGGATTTTTGAGGAAGTGCCCAAATCCAGTGATGGTTCCACATCAACCATCAGGAGGGGTGTCTTCTGTGGCCAAGCCTTGACCAAGAATGGCTTGGCTTGAAAAATGTGGAGCCATCTCATTGCATTGGTCCTGCAATGAAGGGAGCAAGAAAAGGGAAAAGAGAGTTCAAGAAAAGAGAAAAGAGGGTTAAAGAAAAGGAAAGAGAAAAGTAAAGCAAGAGCTCCCTGTAGCTAAAGAGCAGTCAAACCCTTTGATTATTTCACTTAACATTTTATTCTGCGTGTTGGATCCTGTATATGAACTGACACAGCACTTGAATTATCATTTATTTCTTTTATAAAACAAAACTGTGTTTGTTTTGCCTCTTTCTTGGACTTCCTGGCAAATGTGGCCTGAAGTTCTAAAGCCCAGAAGTGACAGGAAATAATTGCACCGACTTTCTGCGACTGTGTGGCTTTCTAATTGCAGCTTTTTCTTTCTCAAATCAGAGCAAAACAGAGCAAGTGATGACTGCAGTTGGACGAACCCTGCAATCATTACCCTTGTTATAATGATATATTTCAATAACAGCCACAATTCCTGATGCCCACGGATGGCTTTATAATGACCATGGATTACGCTGAGAAAATGCTAATCCTGGTTTTATTCTTAATGGAGTGTGAAAGCCTCGCTGTGTGGAAGGGACTAATTGTCATTTGAAATGTCATTTCCATCCCTCCAAATGCACGTGTGCTTCACGTTAATAATCAAAGGATCCCACACCAGATCACATGAGTTAATGTCATGTTATCACTCAAAGGGTTTGAGTGACAAGAAAGGGGGCATTTCTTGCTTCCAGCCAAATGGAGCAGAGACCTCTCCAGAAAAACCTCCTGTTCTCCTCTCCAAAAGCAAATTTCATCACAGGTACCACGTGAAAGAGCCTTCACAGCCCTTCCTAAGATTTGGTATCTGCACAATTAAACTAATCAATTGCAGACCAATTAAGTCAAATCTTAATGAACTGGAAAAATGATACTTCAATTTGCTGTCTCAAATCCCCAAATTAGCATAATAAACACGACATACTCCTAATCTGTGAAAAAAAACAGTGTTTTCCCCTCATTCTTGTGTATTAAAAGCGTTATTTGCAGACAATTTGTAAGCCATCAGCTAGTTTTAAATAATTTAATAAAAACAATGCAAATATGTTGTGCAAACCCCACAACATCATGTTATTTTTGCCGAAAATAGAATTTCTTCCAATTTTTTTGTGCTTATAAAATTTCCATTCCATTTCACACGTATCCAGTGAACATTTCCCAATGGATGGGGACCTGCTGGGAGAGGAGGAGTATTCTCCAGAAATCCAGTTGACTGAAGGAGGTCAGAATTGACTTTTACTCCACTTTGCCTCGGTTTTTAATGCATTGGAGAAGGATTTGACTGTGATCAGTGATAACCTGACAATAATTGATGTTATCCTCCATGTCCATCAGTAGCCAAGATCCAGGTCTCCTCCTGTGTGGCCCTACTGGCATTCGAGTCTCAGCCTCCAAAGGGCTGCTGCAAAAGGATGGGAATTGCTTTTTCACCCTGATTTTATTGATCACAAATTGTGACGTATCCATTAAATGTCATTCAGGAAGGTAAAAATTCAGATTCTCTCCCTCTGCTTTCAGTGTCCAGTTCAGTCCCCAGTGTCCAGTTCTGGTGTCCCCAACATAAGGAGGACATGGAACTGTTGGAGCAAGTCCAGAGGAGGCCACAAAGTTGATAAAAGGCACTGGAGCATCTCCCCTATGGAGACAGGCTGGGAGAGCTGGGAATGTTCAGCCTGGAGAGCAGAAGGTTGTGTGGAGACCTCACAGCACCTTCCAGGGGCTGAAGGGGCTCCAGGGAAGGTGGAGAGGGCTGTTCATCAGGAACAGGAGTGACAGGACAAGGAGGGGTGGGTGCAAACTAAAAGAGGGGAAATTAAGATCAGGTATTAGGAAGAACTCCTTCCCTGTGAGGGTGGTGAGGTCCTGGCACGGGGATAAATTCCCTCTCATGTTTACTCAAAGAGATGAACTTGTAGAGACCTTCAAGAAAGATGGAGAGGGACTTTATATAAGAGCATGGACAAGGGGGAGTGGATTCAAACTGACAGAGAGTAGATTTAGATTTGATATTAGGAAGAAATTCCTCCCTGTGAGGGTGGGGAGGCCCTGGCACAGGTTGCCCAGAGAAGCTGTGGCTGCCCCTGGATCCCTGGAAGTGTCCAAGGCCAGGCTGGACGGGGCTTGGAGCAACCTGGGCCAGTGGAAGGTGTCCCTGCCCATGGCAGGGGGTGGGATGGGATGGGTTTTAATGTCCCTTCCCACCCAAATCATCCTGGGATTGTTTAAGGGTCAAAGGTATCGTGAAAATCTGAGTCCTGCTGCCCTGCCTGAAATTGGGAAAACACGGAAAGCAAAATTTTGCCCAGAGCAAAATTGCTGCCCCGAATCAAGGGTAAAAAGACAGCTAAAACCCCAAAAAATAACACAAATATCTCAGTCACAGCAAGGTGTTACCTCATGGAAGTGAGGTGGGGAAGGATCCTGAGCCAGTTTGCTGGGACAGATTCATAAAGGATCATCCTGCTGTCCACGGACATGTGGAGCTGTGAACATTGCCATGAGTCCTCAACAATAAACCTAATCTGTATTGCACCAGTGCCCTACCTCATTTTAGCACTGCAAAATAGCCAAAGCTTTGGAGAATAGATCAGCCATCTGTGCCTGCAGGTGTTTACAATACAGAATAAATTAAGAAGTGACAAGGCATTGAGAAGGTTACAGTTGAATAATTACCACAGAAAAACTCAGAATCTTCTGCACCATTTCGACTGCTGAAGATGGAGTAGCTTTCTCTGTCTTTTTAATATCAGTTCCCACTGCTGTTTAGTTTGCCCTTCTGTGTGAAGGACATCTCCCTTCTTCAAACACAGGACACTTGCAGAAATTAAGCTCTGTCAATACTTGTGCTAACAAGGTTTTTTCCCTTTTTGATTTAACTGAGGCAAGAAATTCAGTGACGAGTGTTGAGCACAAAGTCCTGTGCTTGCCTATTTCCAGCCACCATGAGAACATCTTCTGGCTCTTGTTTTCTTTCTGAAAATCTCTCATTAAAACTTCCCTTTAAAAATTAGAAACCGATTTTAAAAAATCCCCAGATCACTGAAACATCACTATTTTAACAGTGACACATGAGAAATTATTCAATTGATGAAGTGCTTCTGATTTTGAAAGCAGGAAGGTTTTTAATATTTTGTTGAGGAGGGGAGGGGAGGGAGGGAAGGAGAGGTTTGGGAAGGGAAGGTTTGGGAAGGGAAGGTTTGGGAATGGAAAGGAAAGGAAGGTTTGGGAAGGGAAGGTTTGGGAAGGGAAGGTTTGGGAAGGGAAGGGAAGGTTTGGGAAGGGAAGGGAAGGTTTGGGAAGGGAAGGTTTGGGAAGGGAAGGTTTGGGAAGGTTTGGGAAGGGAAGGTTTGGGAAGGGAAGGTTTGGGAAGGGAAGGTTTGGGAAGGGAAGGGAAGGTTTGGGAAGGGAAGGGAAGGTTTGGGAAGGGAAGGGAAGGTTTGGGAAGGTTTGGGAAGGTTTGGGAAGGGAAGGGAAGGTTTGGGAAGGTTTGGGAAGGTTTGGGAAGGTTTGGGAAGGGAAGGGAAGGGAAGGTTTGGGAAGGTTTGGGAAGGTTTGGGAAGGGAAGGGAAGGGAAGGGAAGGGAAGGGAAGGGAAGGGAAGGGAAGGGAAGGGAAGGGAAGGGAAGGGAAGGGAAGGGAAGGGAAGGGAAGGGAAGGGAAGGGAAGGGAAGGGAAGGGAAGGGAAGGGAAGGGAAGGGAAGGGAAGGGAAGGGAAGGGAAGGGAAGGGAAGGGAAGGGAGGAAAATTGAAAAGAGTAAAAAAACAGAGTTAAAAAAAATTACTAATTTTTAGTAAAATTAATTTAATTTTACTATTTTTATCAGAAACTCTTACATAGCATCTGTGGCACTGTGCCCTCTGCTGAAACACAGCTGCAGTGGGTTTAAGGATCTCTGGAGGCAAACCATGCACAAGACCAAAGAAATTAATAATTAAACATTGTGATCTCTTCCTCACATGACACAAGTGTTTTTTGGTCTCCACAGAAGGCTGTTAACACACGTGGCCACAGAGAGCTCCAATGCAAGTCCCTCTTACAAGAGTTTCAGTCTAAAAAACAGAGCTAAATTCCCCTCTTTAACTGCCTGGAGAGAGGCAGGGCCCACTCCTCACCCCAGGCAGGGCAGCTGGCAGCACTCATGGGCTGAGCACTAAGAAAAAACACTTCCAGAGGCGTGGGAGAGCAGTTCCATCTCCTGCCAGATGCAGTGGGGCCCAGGGCATTGAGCACCACCTTCCACAGCATCACAGCGTCCTGGAAAATGAGACTCCTCGGGGCTAAACACTCAGAATTTTTTCTAGGAGGTAAATAAAACCTCTTGAGCTTTTAATTTTATACATCAGTGGTGTTGCAGTCAGGAGAATCCTGATATCTGTCGCCTGCAGAGGAGAGAAAGGTCTGTAGAGTCCTCCCATGTGCTTTGGTAGAGGTGCAGCATCATCCCCTGGGCTGGAGAAGACACAGATTTCCCAACTCCTTATTCCTTCATCCCAGACTCATTCTTGGTCAAATATAGCCCTTAAAATCCAAGCAATTAGTAAGATTCTGATAGGATAAGGATTGTGGTTCAATCAGGAGATTCAGCTGGGTTGGTAACACAAGATGCACAAGCAACAAACTGGGTTCCCTTCCCCTTGGGCTGGAAAACCAGGGAATTCCAACAGAATTAAATATATAGCAGTACAAAAAATAAACCCAGCAAACCTGGACATGTGTTATCTCTGTAAAGCAGATGTTATTAATAAGTCATATATTGGCTGGGGCACAGAGGAACTAATAAATGATTTACAACTGTAATTATTTTATGATATGGAATGAACTGTGCTGAGATGCAAATCTAGCAAACCCCCCTGAATATTCCTAATAAAGCTATTTAATCTTGACCTTGAGCAAGACTGATGGGAGGGTGGGCATACAAAGGGTTACTTTTTGGTGATTTAGCAGGTTGTTACCCACAGAGGGAGCAGTCAGATACAGCAGAGGATGCTGAATCCACTATCCCAGCAGACATGTGGCTTTGTATCCCGAGGTTCATGCAGTGGCAAGGCTGGGAGAGTGTTCCTAGATGGAACATGTGGGTACATTCAACATTATGATTTTTTTTTCTCTTAATTAGCAATATTGAAATATTTAGTTCAGTATTGCAGCTTTTGGAGGACAACTAAGATAGAGCAGAATCCAAAAAAACCCCATATATCAACCAACAGGCTTCACCATCAATTTTTGGGGTTGGCATTTTGACACAAGGTTTAGCCAGTCTTGGAGAATGGGGATTTGAAACTATTTTTATAGTTGTACAATACTCCAGGACACTATAAGTATAGGATATTTTGGCAGGAACTGAAAGTTTTGAGCAAATAAATGGGGACAAAGTTTTCTTGGAGAGGAATGTAGAAACAACCATAACCACAAAGCCAACAAACCACGGTATCATAAAATCCCAGAATGGTTTAGGCTGGAAGGAAAATTAAAGCTCATCCAGTGCCACCCCCTGCCATGGGCAGGGACACCTCCCACTAGCCCAGGTTGCTCCAAGCTGGCCTGGGACATTTCCAGGGATCCAGGGGCAGCCACAGCTTCTCTGAGCATCAAACATTATTTACCATTATTGTACATGAAATTCTACCAATTAACCTGTTTTGGGAGAATATTAATCCTGGCAGTGAAGATCTGCAGAGGCATTTTGGTGGTTTTTAAGCTGCTAGTTTAGCAGTGTGAAAAAAAGCCCGCCCTAACAAGGTGGGGAAATGGAAATGATCAATAATTTTTGGGAACAAACAAAGCAGAGGTTTCCCTGTTGGCTGCTGTGTCTCTGTGACGGGGAGGAGTTTCTCTGCATGGGCAGCTTTCCATCTCCTCTCTCACACACTGTGATTTCCCCCTCCCTCTTCATCACCACTTTGGCTTCTGTGACTCCTCTCACACCAATGGCAGCGTGACCTGATGTGCAGGTACCTCCTGAAACCCATGGCAGGGGTGTGAAGATGTGCTGAGGGCCAGGGGATGGGGGCAGAGCTGGTGTTACCCCACCCGGTCTGAGCTGGGCCGACATACCCAGCAAATAAACGAGAAACAGCATTCTTGTGCTTCCTGCCACGTGGGGATTTGATATTTCAGCTGAAGACCTGGAGCCTAGTCAGGCTTCGTGTCTGGAAAATAACTGTAGTTTGCCTGTTTTCACTGGTTTTAACCAGTGAAAATCTTAAATTGCAGGGTCACGTGGATTCAGAGCTCAGAGGGCAGAGTGTTCCCTTTATTCTTGTCACATTCCAACACTTCTCATTCAGGGAATGCTGTCCAACAGGAATAAAGATATTGGAATTCTGCACTTAGTCACTGAGCTCCTGGAGCAAAAAGCTGTTGATTTTGACTCCCAGGGTGAGCAGGGCACCAGAATGGAATGTTGAGGAGCCTTATGTGTGTCCTCTGATGTGCCGTGGCCCAGGGATGGTCACACCAGGCTCATCACTCTGCTCCCTGAATGCTAAAGAGAAATCAAATATTATTTACCACTCTAACTACTCTAAATGCAAGAGAAAGTGGTTTGCTATGCACATAATTACTGTCTCGTGGCTCCAAGGCACTGTTTTTTCCCAGATAGGAGAGGAATAAAAGTGTATATTCTTGCAAGAGATCAAAACCAGAGAGGACAGAACTATGGCAGGTAAAGAAATGCACACAAATAATTGAACTGAGCAGAAATGGGATATCTCAGACAAATAGGTAGAGGAAGCACTTTGTGAAAAATAAATGAAACGGAGATACAAGAGAAACAAACCTAAATAAAAATAGATGGCATCAATCTCACAGGCTTAGGCTTGCCTAAGTTTATATATATTGACTTTAATGGGACTGCTCTGACTGCTTTCTGCTTGTAAAATTGCAGGACTGGGACCTGTGTTTTCCAAATCATAACCTTGTAGGTCCACATTAAGATGTCCCCACAGGCACCAGATGATTTGGTTACCAGGTTTAGCGTCTCTCTGTAGTCTGGACAACTTTGGGCTGCTTTGAGACTGTTTTGAGCCCAGGAATTTCAGAAAAGTACAGATTGAAAATGAAGGGAGAGCTCCAAACTTTAAAAACTTCTGTGGAAGACAATATACTGTAAGAACTGTCAGAGCTTAGCAAGGAAATGCATAGCAACAATGAGAAGTTTGCTTTATGAAAAGAAAAAAAAAATCCTTGATAATGTGGGCCTATTTATAAAACTTGATAGGGCAGAAAGATTAAAAAAAAACTTCTTAAAACACTTTTGTAAAGGAAGCTCACGTTTCTGTTTCCTTCTGCTGCTGGGAAGGATAAAAGATTGTAAATGGTATCAGTCTCTATAGAGTTGGTCTTGGAGATTTTCTTTGGGTAAAAAGTGAAAGCCAAAAAGGATTGAAGTGATCTATGAAAGGGGAAGGGCCCATTCATTCTTCACACAAAACACTGCCAAAGGACCAGGATTCCTCCCCTTGTGCAGACCTGTGGTACCTGCTGGCCCTGCTTTGGGAGAACATTTATTGTGCCCTTTCTTTCCCAAACTTCTTTGAGCTGCTCTCTGCAGTGTGCTCAGCTTCCTCAGCTGTCAGCGATGCAATGGCTCTGGAATATAGAGAATTCCAACTCATCCCTTGCCTTTGTTTGCTCTGGGTATCCCAAAGAAGAACCTGGATTCACCTGGACTTCTTAGTGACCCTCAGCAAGAGGAATCCCCAGCACCAATGTCCCTGAGCACTAATGTAGCCCCCAAATGGGCTCCTGCTTTGGGTGTACATCAACTTTGGGGATATAAGCATAGTTTCCAAGGCTGTAAGGTGAGCTTTATGCCAAAATTGGAATTCCTTGCTTCTCTCCTACTTCTAGAGCCATTCCAACAGAAAAACACAACCATGAAGACACTGTCCCTCCAAATCAACCAAACACCCCGGGCTTTTTTTGTTGTGACTATCTCAGCAGATCCCAAATTAACCAGCAGCCTCCTCAGCTGCTTCTTCCTCAGGATTTTTTGAAGCTCTTTAGATGCTTTCTGCTTATCCCTTTGCCTCTGGTCTTGCCTTCCCACTCCCCAGCTCCCCTGCAGTGTCCCTGGCCATCCCTGGCCCCCCAGCTCCTGCCTTGTCCCCCCCAGACTGCCCGAGGATTCCTTGGCAGCAAACGTTGCTCAGTTTGTGTCCTGCTGCTTGGTGAGAGCAGGGTCTGCCCTGGCACCTGGGATCTCCACCACACAAGGGATGGGCTCTGTCTTCCCACAGGAATATTCTCGAGCCCAGCAGAGACAAGATGGGAACAACATCTGACTGAGCTGTGCCCTGCAAACAGGAACAACAGTGGAGAGAGGATGAGAAAAAACATTTGAGCTTCATTTTAAAGGGTTTCTCCTCACAAGACTCCACAGGAATCTCTTGTTTTTCTCTTTCTTTTTCTTCCTTTTTTTCTTCTTTTTTTCTTCTTTTTTTTTCTTCCTTTTTTCTTGCCTTTTTTTTTTCTTCTTTTTTTTTCAGCACAGGAAGAAAATGGCACCAACAAACAGACACTTTGGTTTATCACTGTAGCCCTACTCTCTTTTTCTTTTTTTTTCAGAAGCAAGAAAACCTGGAAATGAGACAAGTCTTCTCAGCCCTGAGAACTGCTGAGACTGTTCAAACTCTACGAGCATCGTGTTTGTTCAGATCTTTGGTTTATTTTCATCAAGGATTAATTTTTGATTCAATTTTTTTTCAAAAATAAGTTTAATTGAAATCAATCCTCAGAGCAATTTGGTTTTGCTGCAACTGTTTCCCGATCAAAAAAAGAAATCTGAATAAATGACACCTGATGAAAAACAATTACATTCAGTGATAATTAGGGTGTTCCCAGGAAAGCATCACAATCTTTGTGTAGTAAAAAGACCAGGAACAAAGTCAACATGCTTTGAGCTGGTGTGAAAGAAGCATTTTTAGACAGACATCACATAGACATGAAACTGGGAAAAACAGGATATCTCTGGAACGAAAGACAGGTGCTGGAGAGAAGTCTGGATGAAAAGAGACAGAGAATATGCATCAGAATGTTAAAAAAAAAAAGATGCCCTTGCTTTTGCTTGATATTGGAACGGATGGAATTTAGATTCCACTTCCCAGCATGGGGTGTTATTTACTCCTAGGACTGTCCAGCTGATAAGAAAGAGGCAGAATTAACCTCAAATGCTTTGAATCTCATGAAATAAAACACCTCTGCACTCCCAGCAAGTGCTACTGAGCTAAAGCATCACAGGAACTTTCAGAGGCAAAAAAGCTTTCAAATATTACAACAGACAGATTTGTTTTCTTCCGGTGTTGACCCTGTTTTATCCACATCTTCCAGCTGCTGGGTGGAGCTGGAAGCTGCCAGGTGGAATCCTTTAGTCTCCACAATATTTTAATGGAAAACAAAGCAGTTGTGAGTGAGTTTAGTGTGACCACTTTGGCTTTTTGCCCTGAAGTGAAATGTCAATGACTATCAGAAATATTACAGTTGCTTTGGGCCCCACATGTCTCTGTGGGAGATGTACTGGCCATTTTTTACTTACTAATTCCTTTAAGGATCAGTCTGAAACTCATCCAATCTTGGCCTTGCTCACGATTTTATTTCATCTGAACAGATCTGTAAGAAAGAAAGAAAACAAAAAAAAAATAAAAAGAGTATTTTAATTTAAAAACTAGAGGCTTTCTCTCACATAAAAATACTTCAGAAAGCTTCGTTGAGAGCTGAAAATCAATAGTGTTTCTCTTTTTTTCTAGAAATGATTGTTATTTCAGAGCAAAACTCCGGTGCTGGAGAATAGAGCTGTGGGGGCCCAGGCCCATCCATCACGTGGATTCACGAGGGCTTTGTCTTTGGCTCCCATTTACACAGCATTAAATTCTGCTGTGTTGACTTGGAGCTTGACATGCTCCTAAATCTTCAGTCCCCGAGCAGAACCCTCTCAAAATCCTGGTGCTTCATTGGCTGTCTCGGGCCACGAGTGTCACCTTGATTTGGAATTATCTCGTCCCAAGTGTGCTTAAAACATTCTCGGAGTTTTTTGATGAGGTTGGGCCACGGTCCAAGGCTGTGGCAAAGCCAAAGCCCCTGCAAGGGAGGTTTTTTTTTTCCTCCTTGCTTTCATAAGCATCCCTTTCCATGTCTGCTCAGTCCCAAAGTGGGGCTGCTGTTATGCAAAAGCAATTTAATGTGATATGAGTTATGACTGAGAGGATCCAGGCAGGTGTTCGTGGGCTTTAATTAATGTGCTCGCTTCACACCTTTAATTAATTTGTGACAACTTTCTCGAGTGTCACCGATGCAAAGCAAGACAACTTTGCTGTCCAAGGCTCAGCAGAAAGTAGAAAGGATTTTGTGCCTTCTGGCTCAGGTGGCTCTGTAGGAACCTTAATACCTGGAGCAGGATGGGGCCTAAGAATTAGAAAGACTGTTCCCAAAAAAGTGACTCTTAAATGTTGCCTAAAAGCAGGACTGGATCCTGTGGGATCAATGAACCACCTCTGTTAAATCCTGGAATCACAGAATCCCAGACTGTTTTTTGTTGGAAGGACCTTAAAGCCCATCCAGTTCCACCCCTGCCATGGGCAGGGACACCTTCCACTAGCCCAGGTTGCTCCAAGCCCCGTCCAAGCTGACCTTGGACACTCCCAGGGATCCAGGGGCAGCCACAGCTTCTCTGGGCAACCTGGGCCAGGGCCTCCCCACCCTCCCAGCCAACAATTCCTTCCCAATATCCCATCCAACCCTGCCCTCTGGCAGTTTGAATCCGCTCCCCCTTGTCCATGCTCTTGTAAAAGTCCCTCTCCGTCTTTCCTGAGGATCTCCACAAGTCCATCCACTGGAGTAAATGTGAGAGTGAATTTATACTTTTTTATCAACGTGATCATTTTACAGATTCTGCCTCAAACCACTTCTTAATCTCTTCAGTTCTCCCAGTAAACTCAGGAAACTTTCAGAGCTGCATGTCAGCATTTGTCTCCAGCACAAATATGTGATTTGCTGATATGGCAAATCGGAAGCTGCTTAATTGCATCAGATTTCTCCCTGAAAAGGCTTTTTAACTACCCTCAAACATCAGCCAGGCTGAGGCTAAGTACATGTTTGAATATTTGCTTCAGTTCTCTGGTGGCAAAACTGCTGATGTGGTTGTTCTTACATCTATGATTGATCAAAAAAAAAAAAAAAAGAAAGAAAAGAAAAGACAAAATTTTAATCCTAACACAAACAACCAGATGAGAGATGCTCCACAGAAGGCAATTTGGTACAGAACTGATTTTCATAACGATTTTCAAGCATTTCCTCTTTTATCAGTATTTTCTCCTAAACATCAGACACTGAAGTAAATTGAGTCCTCTCTTCCTGATATAATTTGACATTATTTTGGTGGCTTTGGACCGTGTTTTACCTTGGGATTTGTTCTCAGCAGAAAACATTTGATAAACAGTTGTTCACTTTAAGATATTTTTTGGCTGTGGGATATCAAAATAGTCTCGTTAATTAATTTGCCATGATACTTTATACCTGCAAAACTTCAGTTGGTTTTGATTATCTTTGTTCAGAGATCACAGAATCCAAACTGGTTTGGGTTTGAAGGGACCTTAAAGCTCACCCAGTTCCACCCCCTGCCATGGGCAGGGACACCTTCCACCAGCCCAGTTTGCTCCGACCTGGCCTTGGACACTTCCAGGGATTTCAAATTTCCCTCCTGCTCTTGTGCCAGTGTTCAGCACCCCCTCCCCAGCGCTGGCAGTAAGGGAAAGTTGCTTTTTCGTGCAGCTTCAATCTCATCTCCTGTAATTTTGGTGCAAAACTGAATTTTAAGGGGAAAAGTGGGGTTTGAGGAGGAACACTGACAACACTAGCTGAATTCCTCTTTGCCAGCTCTGTGTCTCCTACTTTAAATGTGCTGGGCAAAATTCCCCCACGTCCTCTGTGTCCCTGACATTTGATTTGCCTGTAACACCACAACTTTGAAATAGCAAAGCTAAATCAGCTCCAAAATCCTGCAGTTTGGGATCTACAGGGGCATCAATTGCTTCAGCTTTGTCTGCACACCCTGGCCATCACCCCCAAAAGTAGAGTTTGCAGCCTTTTGTCTTGCAGTGCCATGAAATCTTCTCCCACCTTCTACTACAACTCAATGCTCCCCATTCTGTCGGCTGCGCCAACAGGCAGTGGAGTTTCTGCTGTAAATAAAATCCCTACTTGACCCAAAACTCCTAAAAAACATCCAAAATGGCAGGGCTGAGCTCAGGAATATGGATTCAGGAATGGAGAAACTATAATGGACGTGAGAGTCCAAAGGGTTGGGGTGAAGGACACGGGAACCTCACGGGCCAAGGCTCCATAGGGGCTGGAGAGGAACCAGAGGCAGGGATGGAGAATGGAGAGGAGCAAAATGAGAGCAAAGCTGAGTTTGGAATGGGATTATGGGCTTGGATGGATGGTGAGGAACCAGCTGTGACACAGCCTTGGAGCTGGAGAGGAAAGCTGAGGTGGGTCAGGATGACAGGTCCCAACAGAAGCAGGGGAATCATCAAACAGAGACAGTGGCCAGGAGGGGGTGGGGGCAACGTAGGACTGGAAAAGGAACTACCAGAGAATATTCAGCTGCCAGGGTGAGGAAGGGAGATCAGAAGGGAGTGTCCAAGGTGGAGGAAAATGAGACATACAGAGTTTAAGAGACAAAATAAAAGAAGAGAGGAGTCCGGGAAAAATTACTGTGCCATTCCTGTCCTTCCATTACTCTTAACCCACAAAAAAGCCTGGGTGAACATTTATGTGATAAATTTAGCCTAATATTCAGCTTGTAATATCATCAAGCAGGTTTAAGCTCACTCTAATATTCTTCAACATTTTTTATTTCCTTTTCCTTTCTCTTCTATTTTTTTTTTTCTGTATTTACAGGTTTTTTTCTCCTTTTCTTTGACCCAAAGACAAGAAATTTTCACAGCCCATCAGTATTCAGCAATCCAAACTCAAGCTGGAGCAGAAAAAAGTGATTATTCTCATAAGTCACACGGCGGTTGTTGTTCTGTTCCCTTCATGGCTGAGGGTAACTTATAATTAGTATTTGAAGCAGCCACCAGGGCTTTGAATCTCAGTGGAAAAGAGAGGGGAGAAGGAGGCTTGTTCTGATTTATTCTCTCTGGGAAAGTCTGTTCTCTAAGGCTCGTCACATTCCCTCCATGATTAAGCTTTTCGGCAGAAGCCCGAGCGAGGTGTTCCCTCCTTGGGAAGGGAGGCAGAGGAGCTGCACACCACAGTATTTGCTTATTTTCACATCTGAAGGTGGCTGAAGCAGGTTTTCCTAAACCTCTTCAAATTCCCAGGGGCTGTGTGAATTTAGAGGCTCCTCCAGCAGCCTGGTGGTTCTTCTGCATTGGATGAGGGGCATCTTCTTCTCTTAAATGTTCCCTGCTCAACAGGCATGAAAAAGCCATGGCAAATGGCAGAAAAAGCCAGCTAAAGACACACAGAGACACGTTTTTTCAGGTGTATTGCTCCCCTTGTGCAGACCTGCTTTGGGAAAATATTTATTGTGCCCTTTCTTTCCCAAACTTCTTTGAGCTGCTCTCTGCAGTGTGCTCAGCTTCCTCAGCTGTCAGCAATGAAGTGGCTCTGGAATATAGAGAATTCCAACTCATCCTTTGCCTTTGTTTGCTCTGGGTATCCCAAGGAAGAACCTGGATTCACCTGGACTTCTTAGTGACCCTCAGCAAGAGGAATCCCCAGTACCAACGTCCCTGAGCACTAATGCAGCCCCCAAATGGGCTCCTGCTTTGGGTGTACATCAACTTTGGGGATATAAGCATAGTTTCCAAGGTTGTAAGGTGAGCTTTGTGCCAAAATTGGAATTCCTTGCTTCTCTCCTACTTCTAGAGCCATTCCAACAGAAAAACACAGCCATGGAGACACTGTCCCTCCAAATCAACCAAACACCCCGGGCTTTTTTTGTTGTGACTATCTCAGCACAATTCCAGTTAATCAGCAGCCTCCTGAGGGACCCGTGCAGGCTCCCACTCCCAGCTTCTCCTTCCTCCCACTCCCAGCTTCTCCTTCCTCCCACTCCCAGTTTCTTCTTCCTCAGGTTTTTTTGGAAGCTCTTTAGATGCCCTGGATGAAGAGGGGCAGAAGAGCTGGGAGGTGTTTTGCTTTAAATACAGGGCATTTCTCTGCTGGATTTGGGCAGGGATCGATCACTTCCTTCAGCTAAATACTGCTCAGACCCCACAGACACGGGCATGGTACGTTCACAGCTTGTTCCTCAGCTCTTTGCACACATAAGTGGCACATCTGCAAGCCCCAAGATGTGCAGGGTGTCTGGGCAGCACAGTCCCAACATGCAGGGACTGAGAATTCCTTCCATCTGCGGGGTGGAACTTCTTTCCCTCATTTTCTTGTGGAGAAAACACAGTATTTGGTTTTTTAAAACTAAAATCTGTGAGACAGACAACCAGAAAAACGAAAAACTAATGCCCTTTCTTTTCTAATCCTCTTTCTAACAGCAGTAACAGGGATATGTTGTGGCATAAAACAAGGCAAAAATGAAAATGGAACGTTCATCTCCCTGGTTGGGTTGTCTGGGATGCAAAATCCGTTTGGGGAATTTAAGCTGTGCAAGTAGATCTGAATTCATGCCACACAAGATGAGAGAAATAAAAAAATATAGGAAAGAAATATCTCAGATGGCAGTGCTTAGCAACTCAAGAGTAAAAATACTGATATTTAAAGATTTTAAAACCCCAAAAAAAGAATAAAAGCAAAGAATAAGACAGAAACTCAAGCATTGACTCATAAAAAGCAACAGAGACCAACATTTCCTTATCATAGGTGTAATTTTATATATTAAACATACTAAAAATCAGCCTCATTACATGGTAACTATATTCTATATATTAGCCTGTATGTAATGCTGAGTACTCATGGATTATCTTTATTTTGAACACTCTCCAGTAGCATCTCTCTGCACACAGGACAAGATACCCAAGAAAAAGTGTCTTAGTAGAGGGAGAGTTGCAAGATTTCCCTCTGTGGCACAGGAGATGTGTCACAGTCACCCACTGCTCGACAGAAAATGCTCTTGTTTTGTCGCAGGCACAGCTGGAAAATAAATGTGCCCCGATATTTTTATTGCCTGTTGTCATTGAACTGGAGCAGAGGACCTTGGGGGACAAGCAAATATATCATTTTAATTAACACCTAATTGTGCTTGACACCTGAAATTGTGCTGAGCTTCTCCCCTGCCAGACCCAAGATGTGAAGGATGTCTGGGCAGCTGCTTCTCTGCTCTCTTTTCCACTGTCCCAACACACAGGAACTGGGAATTACTTCTATCTTCAGTGTGGAACTTCTTTCCCTTGTTTTCTTGTGGAGAAAAAACCAGCATTTTGGTTTTAAATGCTAAAAGCAGTAAGATTTTAGTAAGATAACCAGATTTTCAGCAAGTGAAATGCAGAAATTATTCCCAGGGAAGTGAGAGTTTTCTTTGTCACTAAAAACCCTAAAAAGTCACATATAGAGCAGATCAATCACTTCTTTAAAAATCCATTTGCACCATTATTCCCCTCTGGATTGAGGAATCCAGCACAAATACTAAACCACTAAAAAGCAATATGTAAATGTAACCTTGAGATTACAGGGGGAAACCCACCCAGAGCAGTAGAAATTCGAGGAAGGTTTAATGATATGATCTCAGAAAGTTATAACAATAGCATTGTCCCACCTTATATTGTTCTACTTGTCTCATTAGCTTTTATTAGCACACTGGATTCAGCCCGGCCTGGTTTATGACACTGTGTGATGTAAATCAATGCACAGCCTCCCAAATGACTAATATAAGCCAGCCAGCTCAACTATAAAAGAAAGCCTTGACAGATGGGAAGCCAACAGAAAACTGCAGCAGGCTGTTAAACTGATTTTTTTGTCCTTTTATATCAAAGCATACACCTGGAAATGAGAGCAGTTTGATAGCTGGAGTTTCAGGGAAAGAGAAGTGGGGAACACTGCGAGTCCCCCATCACCTGGGCACCCCAAAATGTTCTGGGCACAGAGATCACAGCACTTTAATAATGTCCCAGAGCAGTTTCCTGAGCATCTCCTTGTCCTGCTTATGCTGACATGCTGATACCCACGGGGTGGGAAGAGGATCAAAGCAGTGATCCCATGTTTTCTTCCTGGAGGGGATCAAAGCAATGATCCCATGTTCTCTTCCTGGAGGGGATCAAAGCAATGATCCCATGTTCTCTTCTGGGAGGGGATCAAAGCAATGATCCCTTGAACTCTTCTGGAACAGGATGATGCCCAGGTCACTCCTGTCACCACTGGGCTGTCACCTCACTGTCCCAGTGGAGGGAAGGTGATGTCCCCAAGCCTTCTCCTGCTCAGAGGGCCTAGAGGCACCCAGCTGCTTATCACACCTTACAAAGGTCTCTGGCCCTCAGAGCTCCAGCTCACAGGCTGCCATGTCCTTCCCATCCCAGTTAGGTGGGTTAGCCTCTGAGCAGGGAAAGCTCAGAGGTCACTAAACCTCTGCAGGTCACCTTTGGAAGTCTGACCCGATAAGGTCACCTTTGTAAGGCTGATGTGCATCCCTTGCTCAAAATAAGAGAGAGAGAGAAGAGGTGTCTGTCTGGTCAGAGGCTCCACACAAGAAGCTTGCACTGGCCTTTCTCCCTCCAAGGGAAGATGATGAGGATATTTAGGAAAGGCAATGTTGCCCCAGCTGTGATGGACCAAAGGGGCCAAGTCTTTAAAAATGGCTTTGCCACCTGCAACTGTAGGTGGCAGCCTGAGTTTAACTTAATTACATTAATTGGTTTGACAATCTGGGAGGAAATGGTGGTTAGCACCTTCGGAGCACAGGGGGATGTTAGCAAGGAATGCAGTGATAAAATCAAATTCCCTTATGGATAGAAGCTTGCAAGTAATTATCTGAGGTGTTGGCTGGCTGTGGGGAGAGCTGCAAAACTAAATGTCTTTGCTAGATCCACATTTCGTGATTTGACAGAAGTATTTGAGTTCCCAAACTCTCCTGAAGTTAATTTACAGGGCTCAGCTTGTTCCAGTCAGAGGTGCTTTGCAATAGTGTCCTCATATCAGCTGTTTTTACCTCCAAAACGTGAATTTGAGTTATTTAAATATGGTGTCCTTAAAAAGTTCAAAGGAAAGAAAAGCACCCAGGAGAAAACAGTCTGAATTTCACCTGTGATGGGCTTGCTATCAAATGCAAACAAGATTCTCAGTGGCATTTGTAATAAACAAGCAATTCCTTGATGTTCTTTAAGCCTCATAAACAGAAATCCAGCTGTTCCCATGGGTAATACCTAGGGAAGTGTTTCTTGGGACACACTGTCTCTTGCTGTTATCTGTCACTGAGTTCTGTTCAGAGACAATGGTTAAATTAGAAACAAATGGAAAAACACGTTGATATAACTTTATTTAAAATCCAGTTTCCTGAATTGGTGCACTGTCCTAATGCTTGGACATTTAAATTGTTAGAGACCTCATTTAAATGGATTAGCTTGATTTCAGGGAATTATAGACTTGGACTAACAATTAGGCCCAGCTTTAGTCCATCTTTGAGCAGTGGATACTCAAACCTTTTCATCTGTTCAGCAAAACTCTCTAAGCTGGACCAGGCAGCAGAGCACTCAGGACATTTAAACATGTAATATATATGGATTTATAGATATAAAACATAAATATGCTCCTCTACTCTGCTCAGCTGAGACCCCCCTGCAGAGCTGCTCCAGCCCTGGGGAACAGCACAGCAAGGACATGGAGCTGCTGGAGAGAGTCCAGAGGAGGCACCAAGATGAGCAGAGGGTGGAGCAGCTCTGCTGGGAGGAAAGGGGAGAGAGTTGGGATTGTTCAGCCTGGAGAGGAGAAGCTTTGGGGTGACCTGACTGTGGCCTTGCAGGACCTGAAGGGGCTACAGGAAAGATGGAGAGAGACTGGGGACAAGGGATGGAGGGACAGGACACAGGGAATGGCTTCCCACTGCCAGAGGGCAGGGCTAGATGGGATACTGGGAAGGGATTCTTCCCTGTGAGGGTGGGAAGGCCCTGGCACAGGTTGCCCAGAGAAGCTGTGGCTGCCCCTGGATCCCTGGAAGTGTCCAAGGCCAGGTTGGACGGGGCTTGGAGCAACCTGGGCTGGTGGAAGGTGTCCCTGCCCATGGCAGGGGGTGGAACCAGATGAGCTTTAAGGTCCCTTCCAACCCAAACCATTCCAGGATTCTCTGATTCTCTGATATAACAAGTAGCACCCAGGAGAAGCAATCAAATACTAAAGGATATGAAAGCTGATTATAAAGTTGTCAAGCCTGACACACAATATGAAACATCTCAATGTGCATTATTTTATCAGGGCTGCTTTTCAAGAGGAAAAAATCCAAGCCAACTTTCTGGCAGCTGTTTTGGTCTCCTCCCACTCCTCACTCAGTCCCTGAAATGCTCCACATGCACAGGGAATCAGGAGCCCTGTGGGGCCTTGTGTTGTCCTGGTTATGGTGAGAAGTGATTTCATGGGGATTATCCTGCCAGTGATATGCATGACTTTGGTTGCACAGGTTTATTGAAATAAATTACTTTATTTTAAAGAAGAAAATCTATTTTCACACGTCAGTCATTTAGGTCGCATCCTTCTTCAGGACTTAACTATCTCATTTATTAAGGTTTTTTAATACACTTTTGGGTTTTTAATATGGTTTTTTAATAACTTTTCACTAAGAAAAACAGTGGTTTCTTTCAAAAATAAATTCAGTCTTTTTCATTCAAATACAGACACACAAGGCTTTCCTCATCAGAACCATCACATTACTGTATTTCATCAGCCCCACCTGATATTGCAGAGCAAAAGGAAGGATCTACAACTTTAGTTTTCACAGAACAGGTGTTTGAGCCCCAGCTGAAAACTAACTGGAGTCTTCCCATGAAATGTAATAAAAAAGTCTCAATTGAATGGAACTTCTTCCCATGTCATGGTGAAGTCCTAAAATGGGATTGTATTTTTCTGATCAAGGAAATGTTGGGGTCTCAGGTCTGTGGGGCTTGTCTGGGGAGAGAGAGAGAAGCTAATAAAGAAACAGAAGCCAAAACAAGGAAATAATACAGTTTCAAAGGAAATAGAATTTAGAACATCTGCTGCTCTCTCTCCAGTGAAAAAAAATCATTTGATCTGGGGAGCATCTGAGGTTGCAACATTATTAAATAGAAGAAGGGTAAAAACACATCACCAGCTCTACAGGAACTTTGGGAGGAAAATCTATCCTGAATTGGGGCAAAAGGCTGAAGCTGAGATATTTCAGACTTCAAGTTCTCCCTGAAACATTTAATTTCAATCAACTTACAAAGATTTTGTTGACATTCTGTTGTATTTTACTTATAGCTTTCCACTAACAACTGGTTTTCCATCTTGAAGGAATTTGGAGATGTGGTCACTCGAACAAAACAAACAAACCTGAGCACTGGAATGGGAAATTCATCAAAAGAAGCTCCTTAAAGTTTCAGTTTTAAACACAGAAAACCAATGATCAGTTTTAAATATAAGCAACTTCGAAAAAGGTTCCAACACCCACCTTGAGACATCTTCATGTCTCTCCCTGAGGCATCCAACATCAAAGCCTTCAGCTTCCATGCACTTTATTTTCATGGCACAGCTGAGGGCCAAACCCAACCTGTGCAGTTCCAGAGGTGCCCTGGATGCCTCAGGTATATTAAAACACAATTATTAAAGCTCAAATGCCTCTTTCATACAGAAACTTTCCCAGAAGGAACTAATTTTCATGGAAATGAGGAGCCTAAGTGACAGCAATTCATGTGCTTTTCACAACCACTGCTGGCCAAGGCTCTGTTTTGTTCTAATAAATCCACGGAAATCACATGTTTTTCGCTGTACCTGGTGGCTTTGTTCCCCAAAAGCAAAAAGAATTCCTGTTTCCACACCTCAGAGGGACTTTCCCACACAGAGAATATTTCACTCTGCTCAGTCCAACTCTGTGTAATCCTCGTTCCCCAGGTTCACCACCACCGTGAGCATTCCCACCTTTCAGTCACATTTTTCATGATAAAAACACTTGAGAATATTAAGTCAAAATTCCCACACTGTGGGAAGGGGCAAGGTGGAAGAATGAACTCTGGAAGTGTCCAAGGCCAGGTTGGACGGGGCTTGGAGCAACCTGGGCTAGTGGAAGGTGTCCCTGCCCATGGCAGGATGGCACTGGATAATCTTTAATGTCCCTTCCAACCCAAACCATTCCAGGGTTCCATGGGACATCTTAGGCTGCTGCACACTGAGCAAAATCCATGAGAAGCAGTTCTCCAACACAGTCCTCCAAACATAACCCAGCTCAAAGCCTTCCCAACCCACTGGCCCAGTTCAGCTGCTCAAAGGCCCCACTCAGGTCCCACTGCTGGAATTTTTACCCAGGTATCCACTGACACCTGTGGAAGTGCAACAGTGGGGAGTGTCACCCCAAAATTGGGCTGTCATTGATGTGACAACACAAAATTAAGACATATATTGAAATCTGCTGCAAGGCAAAACCCAGAGCTCTGCAACAGAGCCAGAAACAGCCCATGGCCCTCCCGGGTTCCAGCTTAGCACTTCACTGATCTAGTCCTGATCCCAGCCCAATTCCTAGTCCTGATCCCACCAAACCATGGAAATAAAATCATGCCCCCCCCCTCCAGATGAACACACATTATTATTCCCATAAAAGTAAATGAGGTGAAGGAATAACCCCAGTTCTGCTGCCCATGGCATAAGAAATACAATATTAGTTCCCAAAAGGCTGCTGGAATATAGTTAAGTAAGGGAAGGGACCAGGTGGAAGAATGAACATTGGAAGTGTCCAGGACCAGGTTGGACGGGACTTGGAGCAACATGGGCTAGTGGAAGGTGGAACTGGATGAGGTTATAGGTCCCTTCCAACCCCAAGCATTCCATGATCTGTGACATGGGATCCATCCCCACGCTGGGCTTCCCCACTGGAAGCTCCACAGCTTCAAAATACCTGAGGGTATCAAAACCCTGAGTATCAGAAAGCAATTTTTATGATAACATTCCCAACTCCATGGGCAGCAGCCTGAATGCCCGGCTGAGACAATGAGAGGGGCCACGTGGAAACTCTAATAAAGGTAAAATGGGGGAAACATCTCTTTCTTTCCAATAAGTGGATTAAGGTTTTTTGGTAAGAAAACTGAGGCCAAGCTTGATGGCTTAGAAAGGAAAAACATTACAACCCAGAAGATTCCATAAATGCTGAAGCCAAGGTATAAATTCTTGCAAAATTACAGCAGAAATAAAGAGAAAAATAACTGTGAAAATAGGAAAATAATGAAGGGAAGGTTTGGGAAGGGAAGGTTTGGGCAGGGAAGGTTTGGGCAGGGCAGGGCAAGGAAGGGCAAGGAAGGGCAAGGAAGGGCAGGGCAGGGCAGGGCAGGGCAGGGCAGGGCAGGGCAAGGCAAGGCAAGGCAAGGCAAGGCAAGGCAAGGCAAGGCAAGGCAAGGCAAGGCAAGGCAAGGAAAGGAAAGGAAAGGATTTTTCCTAATTAATTTATAAATCACCAAATTAGAGAGAAAAAGGGAGTTATTACCCTACCTGGTTTGACAATTTTACTCTCATAAACATATGGATTTTCTAGAACATTTTTCTTCTATCTCTTATTTAAGGCAAAAAATATTGAAGAGAATGACAGGCAACCTGGAAATATGTTAATGCCTTTCCTTCATCAGCCTCCAGTTCCCTCCAGGCTTTACCATTCCATGATTATTGCCAAATTACTTTGATTTTTGTTTTCTTTTTTTCCCTCTTTGAGAAACTCTCAGAAGTCCAATTTTTTGTTCTCAAATGAATGAGTGACCTCTCCCCGTTTTTTGTCGAGTCACAGATATTACATGGAGTAGAAAATCTCTATTCCAAAAGAGGAGATCACAAAATTAATATAAATAACACTGCCAGGAGATGGTTGGAAGAACTAAAATGCCCCTGACAACATGTTGAAGCTCTCTGACAGCAGTGGAGGTGCTTCTCCTTGTCAGAGTGGTGCTGGGGGTTATTCCCAAAGCGTTTCAATTCCCCATGGAAAGGGGAGAAGGAAAAACTGCACTTAATTATAAGAGTCAAATCTGCTCCACCACTGACTGATAGAACCAGGAAAAAACACCTTTCCTCATTAATTTACAAATCACCAAATTAGAGAGGAAAAGGGAGTTATTGCCCTACCTGGTCTGATAATTTTACTCTCATAAATATGTGAATTTACTAGAGCATTTTCCTTTTTTCTCTTTTTTAAGGCAAAAAAAAAATTGAAGGGAATGACAGAGAACCTAGAAATATGTTAATGCCTTTCCTTCATCAAACAACCATGAATATACATTACCATAATATATTACTATTTCCAGCTTCTTTGATTTATGTGCTCGATAACATGTTTATATAAAACCAACCTCCACGAGAAGGCAAAGAAAAAAAGATAAACTAAAGAAAAAAAAAACAAAAAAGAGCAACACCAGCAGCAGGGAAAACAAATATCACCTAAACTGAACTAATAGTAAAGTAGGCCAGACAAAAACTGGTAAAGCTCCCAGGATTTCTGAGGCAGTTTGTTGTGAAGGCTTTTTTTTTTTTTTTTTAAATATCAAGATTTGTAAAAACATCATTTGTAAAGATACACTGCCAAAAGTTCGTTAAGGGTGAGGTCTTCAGACCAGGGTGAAGGTAATTAAAAGAAAACTGACCCAACACGAAGTTACTGATATTTATCACACTTGATTTCGTGTCGGTGATTTCCAATCACATCCCCCAAAATTAGTTTAATCTGGAGTGACTCTTTGCAGCATCACAGAGGGGCAACTGAACAAATTCTTGCTCACAGAGGTTTCTCATTAAATGGTTTTGGGTTGCCATTGAATTTGGGTTTGCTCTGGTTTGTGCCATTAAATTTGGATTTGTTCTGACTTGTGCCATTGAATTTGGCTTTAGTTTGTCCTGGTTTGTGCCACTGAATTTGGGTTTGTCCTGGTTTGTGCCACTGAATTTGGGTTTGTCCTGATTTGTGCCATTGAATTTGGCTTTAGTTTGTCCTGATTTGTGCCATTGAATTTGGCTTTAGTTTGTCCTGATTTGTGCCATTGAATTTGGCTTTAGGTTTGTCCTGGTTTGTGTCATTGAATTTGGGTTTGTCCTGATTTGTGCCATTGAATTTGGCTTTAGTTTGTCCTGGTTTGTGCCATTGAATTTGGCTTTAGTTTGTCCTGGTTTGTGCCATTGAATTTGGCTTTAGTTTGTCCTGGTTTGTGCCATTGAATTTGGCTTTAGTTTGTCCTGGTTTGTGCCAGGAGACTCAGCTGGCCCCAGGAAGTTTTTGGGAGCTGAGACTTTTGGCAGAACCACCAAAAGTGCTCCTGAGTCAAACAGTCCAAATGATTTAAATGTTGCAGTGCAGGTTTTTGGGGTGGTTCAGTGCTTCATCCAGCCACCAGTGCAGCCTAAAGGTCTTTATTCCACATGGCTCACTGACCCCATAGGCAGACAACACCATTAATTGATCTAATGAACCTCAAACCTAATGCTCAGCATATCCCTAATGGCCAAACACACAGGATCAGTTGGATCCTTAATGAATTTTCTCCCTGTTTTGCTGGGTCTTCTCCACTTGAAAATGCACCTGAAGATCTGACATGGCACAGTTAAACAAACTTCCAGTCTGAAAATTCAGGTTTTCCATGTCTGTCTCTTCTGGAATGGTCAGTGCAGTGAGATTAGGGCTTTGACTTCTCCACATCCTGATCCCATGAGGACCCCCTTCCTCTATGACCACTGGAATATCTTGCAGTTGAACAGTGTATTTTGAAGGATGCAAACCAATCCAGCCATCAGCATGTCCTTGGAAATGGCATAACCTCCTTAGAGACTTCTTTATGCACCAAATTATTAATAAATATTGATTATGCATTTTTAAATTCTCTGTGTTTCACTCCATAGGGCTCATAAAAATATCTCTTACTCCACTTACTGATAGCCCAGGCAGGTGAAGAAGCAGTAAAACAGAGCACAGAAACAGCACAAATGGAAATTAAAGAAGCCTGCAAACAAGTTCTGCCTGAAGACATCCAAGCACACACACTGCAATAGATTTCCTCCCAAACAACTCCAAGACCTGTTTCTCTACCTCATGCACATTATAAAACACTCAGGGAAATGGAGATGAAGTCCCAAGATGCATTGAGATCATTCTTTCCAATGACAACAATGCAATTCTTTGAACAGTGTGCATGTCAGATAGACAGAGGAATAAATAAGGTATCTATTGCATGGCAAAAAACTGCATTTCATGATTTATGGGCTTGGGTAGAATTATAGGAACATGTAAATACCCTCTGATTATGAGATTATGAGAATAATTGAAATAATTGATTGAATTGAGTGGTTGAATTGGATTGATAGTTACTGAGGATTCAGTGAATAATTGCAGGCTATAATTTGGGGTTCTGTAATAATAGGAACATGCAGTGAAGTGAAACTGGATCCTGTTTCTTGGAGATAGGTGCAACATTTTCTTTTCTCCTTTTCCCTCCAGTCCCAATATCTCTGCCCCTCCAGGCACACAGAAACACCCTCCCCTTTGCCCCCCACAGGAGAAAGCCTGCAGGAACTTTCAACTTCCTTTGTTTTCTCCCTCTGTATTTTTGGTTAAGGCTCAGCCAGCTCTGATGCCTCCCCTGAAGGGACATCATCATCTTCCTTCCATGTTCCCAACACCCTGTACCTGCAGTCCCTGCAGGAACACAGGCAGAGAAGGGCATTGCTTTTGTGGGAAATGCCACAAAACTTTTCCTGTCATCACCATCCTGATGACATCTGGAGAATTTCTGACTGTTGCTCTCTTGAGGGTTTTCCAACCTTCGCTGAAACACTGGGAAAACTCTGGGATGTGTTTCTGCAGGATGGCTGTGCAGAGCTTACCCCTGGCCCATCTGCCCTCCTTAAAATGTCACTTCATTTTGCTGGTGAGCCAGCAGAGCATCCCTGCCAAGGGGTCATCCCTCCCAAGGGGATCATCCTTCCCAAGGACAGATCCCTCCCAAGGGGATCATCCCTCCCGAGGAGAGATCCCTTCCAAAGAGATCATCCTTCCCAAGGAGAGATCCTTCCCAAGGGGATCATCTCTCCCAAGAGGATCATTCCTCCCAAGGAGAAATCCCTCCCACTGGAGGATGGTGGGACCACTGCCAACCCCAGCACTCTGTGTTCCCCAAAAATCTGGACAGTTCCATCCTCCCTCAGCAGCTCTGCCTGTGTGAAGGTCTCTGATGTGTCACTGATGGCAGCTCCAAGCAGGGCCAGAAATGAAACCTATTTAGGGTCCTTTTGCATTCCTGCAGCTCTTTTCTCTGGAAAGAGCTCCTGAGAGGTTTGGGACCTGCTCTGGTATGCAACTGGCTTGGACATCCCTAAGGAATGCCCCAGGAAAACCAACTGAGAGCTGGCAGAGCAGAAGCCCCTGGGAGCTTTAGGAAAGCAGCCCTCAGTGGCAGTGGCACATCAGCAGGAAGGGGTCAGCAGAAGGTGAAACTCAAAGTCACCTGAGACCAGCCAAAATCAGCTGTGCCCACCAATTAAAGTGCTCAAAAATCCAACATTCCATGATAAAGCCCAGAAGGTTGAGAGAGATGGGACTGTGCAGCCTGGAGAGGAGAAGCTTTGGGGTGACCTGACCGTGGCCTTGCAGGACCTGAAGAGAATCCAGGAAACATGGAGAGAGACTATGGACAAGGGATGGAGGGACAGGACAAGGGAAATGGTTTAAAGATGCAAAAGGGTAGATTTTAGGTTGGATATTGGGAAGAAATCCTTCCCTGGGAGGGTGGGGAGGCCCTGGCACAGGTTGTCCAGAGAATCTGTGGCTGCCCCTGGATCCCTGGAAGTGTCCAAGGCCAGGTTGGACGGGGCTTGGAGCAACCTGGGCTGGTGGAAGGTGTCCCTGCCCATGGCAGGGGGTGGAATGAAGTGATCTTTAAGGTCCCTCCCAAACCAAACCAGTCTGGGGTTCTGTGACTCTAAGACTCTCCAGAGTAAAAAGGGATTATTCAACATTTCTGTAAGAAGTGTAGAAGAAGAAACTTTGCCCTTAAAGTGGCACTGAACTGAGGCCAGGGGCTTGTCAAGATTTATTCACCTCCATTGTGGCAATACACAGATAATAATATATTATATTACAGAACCCCATATTATTGCCTGCAATTTTTCACCAACTTTGAATCTTCACCAACTATCAGTTTAATTCAACCACTCAATTCAATCAATCATTTCAATTATTCTCATAATCTTTTGCAGAGGGTATTTACATGTTCCTATAATTCTACCCAAGCCCATAAATCATGAAATGCAGGTTTTTGCCATGCAATAGATACCTTATTTATTCCTCTGTCTATCTGACATGCACACTGTTCAAAGAATTGCATTGTTGTCATTGGAAAGAATGATCTCAATGCATCTTGGGACTTCATCTCCATTTCCCTGAGTGTTTTATAATGTGCATGAGGTAGAGAAACAGGTCTTGGAGTTGTTTGGGAGGAAATCTATTGCAGTGTGTGTGCTTGGATGTCTTCAGGCAGAACTTGTTTGCAGGCTTCTTTAATTTCCATTTGTGCTGTTTCTGTGCTCTGTTTTAGTGCTTCTTCACCTGCCTGGGCTATCAGTAAGTGGAGTAAGAGATATTTTTATGAGCCCTATGGAGTGAAACACAGAGAATTTAAAAATGGATAAGCAATATTTATTAATATTTCAGTGCACAAAGAACAAAGTCAAATTTCCAGAGCCCTCAGAAATGAAACCTTTAGAAATATGGATTTAGTCCTGATGGGCACAAAAAGAGTAATTTCATTTTGTTTTGATTACAGGCAAGTTTCAGCTCCTCCAACTAAATATATTGTGGTGAGAAGCTGAGTCACTTCTTCCTCTTTTTTAAACAATATTCCAGCAATCCCTCTTTTTATGGGCTTATAAAAGATAACATGAAAGCAGATGGAAAGCCTGCCAATACCACAAATTCATCTATTTTTAACATTTAATATATAGTGAAGAATAAACTATTGGCTTTAGAAAAGTTCCTTTATTTTAAGACACCTTTAGGAAGATCCCTGACCCCCTCATGCTTTCAGTAGATGCTTTATAAAGTGAGATGATAAAAATGTTTGGGGGTTTTTAGTTGGGTTTTTTTCCCAGTGCAAAACCAGTTGGTTCATCCCAATACTTTTGACTATCAATGGAAAAAGAGTCATGAGAGGAAGCGTTCCCACCTACACCAATCTGCCATTAAGGTGTTGTTTCTCCTCCCCAACCTTCCACACACCTTTTCTGGGTCCTCCCAATAATCCTCAGTAACACTGAAATCCGGGAGCAAGGAACACAATTGGTTCCCTCACAGAGTATTTTGCTGACAGCTCTGCAAAGTTAAGTGTAAATGAATATTAAATTTGAAGATTCAAAGCACAAAACCTAATTAAATAGAGAATTTCAGGCCTACCCCTAATGATCAGGCTGTTTAATCTTGCTTACTCCCTACAGTAGATATTCCAGAAAGATGAGAAAAGTACATAGTTTTTATTTCTTAATAGGAAAATTTGAGAACAATCCTGCCCATCTCCTCTTCCCTGTGAGGGTGGGGAGGCCCTGGCACAGGTTTCATAAAGAAGCTGTAAATGCCACATCCTTGGAAGTGTCCAAGGCCAGGCTGGACAGGGCTTGGAGCAACCTGGGATAGTGGAAGCTGTCCCTGCCATGGAATGAAATGGGTTTTAAGGTCTGTTCCAACTCAAACCATCCTATGATTCTATGAAATTTTAATCACCTTTTTTCCCTGAATTCTCCCGTTTATCCCCCACTGGGTAACGTCAGGATTTTCCCTTTGTTTGCTTTCCACTGAGAATGACCCTCTTTCTTTCTTTCCCTGCTGCTGGCTCAGGATTCATGTTTAAGATCTTATCAGCTCCAGCACTGAAGGAACTTAGTGAATGAAAATGTGCTTTTGTTCCCATTTTTTAGGCATTATATCAGGGAGGAAGAAAGCTCCTTGTCTGGCTGACAGAAACTAAGTGCTTCTATCTGTTGTACCCTGCTTCCTTATCGACTGCTTTCCATTGTTTCCAGGAAAACCCTTTTGTAATGGGCAAGGAACTCGATAAAAACCACAGAACAAGGACTGGACTAATTCAAAAGGACAGTTTTCTGTCCCTGGATGCCCAAGCCATGACCCTGTTTGTGAACAGTGATACATGAATGAGGTGTGTGGATGTTCAAGGTGTCAAACAGTGCCCAGAATATCCATAATCCTCCCAGATAGCCTGAGGGATCAGAGCCACAGACACGCTCTCTGCATGTCCAGTCCTAAAGATAACAGGAGCTGCTGCCTCTTCCCTTTTCGTGTATGAAATCCCTAATCCTGAAACGACTCTTTCATCCCCCTGGATGCAGTTCCCTCACAATTGAACTCCTTTTCTCTCCTTCCCAGCTGGAAAACCAAAGAGCCCACCTGGAAAGAGCACAGGCTGCAACCTGGGCAGGTGTCAGGCCCCTGTTCATAGCAAGAGGTTCATGCCTAGGAAAAAAACATATGAGAACTCGAAGGAAAAGAAGCTTGAGTTCAGAGTTATATCTGGGAAAATGCTTCCACCTTGGCTGCCCCAGCCCTGGAAGTGTCCAAGGCCAGGTTGGATGGGGCTTGGAGCATCCTGGGATAGTGGAAGGTGTCCCTGCCCATGGCAGGGGGTGGCACTGGATGAGTTTTGAGGTCCCTTCCAACCCAAACCATTCTATGATCCTGTGATTCTGTGAAAGAAGAGGAAATAGAAATCACTCCAGAGGACTAAGAGGTACTTGTTTTTTACCATTATTTTACCTTTTGTTACATTATATCGTTTATCATTACACAATAATATGTTATATATCATATTGATATACATGTTCTCATTTACTGTGTCTCCTATTAAACTCATTTTTTTACCATTAATCCATTCTAGGGGCATCTACAATCACCTTCAGTGCTGGCCAAAATCCCCCAAACTGAGGGTTTTCAGGACCTCCAGCACTGCCCTCAGTACCTGTTGCTGTGTGACTGTAATCACAGGGTGTAGATCAACCCTACAGAGCTGGACAAGGGGCTCCAACAGACCCATGATGCCCTTGTGGGTAGGGGACCAAACTCCTCCATGCCACAACCTCCTGCAAAGTGCCCCAACATTCCTTTTCCTCTCTGTGGTTATGAAATTGTTGCAACCTGTGAGTGGAGCCGACTTCCCACAGCTTTTATTAAGCAGCTGGTTGTGACCGGGGCTGGGAATTGGTGGGGCCAACACCTCCAGTGACAAATGGAAGTTCAGACACGTGGCTCTGAGTGCTCACAGACACGTTTATTTCCTGAAATGATGATACACAAATGACAGGAACAAAACAAAACCAAGCAAAACAAACGAGGGCTCGATCTGACGGCTGTTATTGTGTTTCAAAATGAAAACACACTTCACTGAAGGGGTTCTGCTGGGAGACAGCAACCTGCACAAATGGCTCTTGCAAAAGAACTTTCCACTTGAAATAATAATTACATTTCTACCTGGGACTGCACTGCCAGTGAAACAAAGGGCCTTGAGACAGCCAGAAACGTAAGGTGGATTAATTTGTCTGGATATGATACTGTTTTCCTGCACTGCCCTTGCAGGAGAGTTGCATTTCATTTCTCAGATTGTTTCCCTCTCGACGACCACAACAGCATGACCCCCTCACTGCCTGAACTGCAGCAGATCTGCAACAGGATAGAAAACACCCAGAGCTGTCCCAAACCTAACAAAGATCTGATTTGCCACTCATTTCTCACCACTTTCCCCGGGTTTTGGGTTTTTTTGCTCTCTATTTGCCTGGCTTTTTGTCTTGCTGAGCAACAATCGGTGCATGCCAAAATTTCCTAATTGTAAAGAGCGAATCAACCATAATTATGATTTTTTTTGCTGAGATTATTTTCCAGAGCTGTCCCCAGCTCTCAGGGAAATGAGAAGCTGGGCTGCCTGGTTATATATTTTTATAGCTGCCTTCAGGGACAGGGGTTCTGCTGAGCTGTGAATAAAGAAAGGAGGACACTCTCAGGGCCAATGAACATTCGAATTATCAGGTACCTCAAGGCTCCTGAGCCTGGTTAAGGCACAGGGACATGAATATGTGCCATGTCCTGCTGGCAATGCAGTGTTGTGAACTCCCACAAAAATAATCACAGTATTTGTCTTCCCCCATCTCCAGAAGGGGCATTGCCACAGAAAAGAGTGACAAGGAGATGGGTTTTGCTGTCTTGCTGCAAATGAAGTCAAGGAGGGTGTAAAGAGTCATTTAAACAAAAAGGAAATAAGCCATTTCTTCACTGAAAGGGGCTTCAAGCCCTGGCACAGACTGTGGAGGAGGAACCACATCTGAAATTGTTCAAAAACCAGCAGATGTGTCACTCAGCGCTATGGATTAGTGGGCATGGGGTGAGCTGTCAAAGCTTGGACATGATGGTCTTTTAAGCCTTTTCCAGCCTTAATAATTCTGTGATTCTGTGATATGAATGTCCAAGTTCCCAGTACCTGGCACAGCCTGGGCACTGTCACAGGGCTTGTTTCAGAAAGAGCATTCCCCCAAATTCCATTGCTTTTCTGACGGCTCAGGCTGCAGCAAACCTATATTTTGTGTTAGAGAACATTCAAAAACTATAATTAAGTAAAATAACCATATTTAAAGCCCACCCTCAACCACCTGAGAGGAGAGATATCAATGCAAGGACCCTTTTCTTCTTTCCAGACATCTCCCTATAGAAGCAGCAATGGGGTCTGGAAAAACCAGGAACCTTCCAGCAACAACTTTCTCCTGAAGGAAATTCCCCTCTGGAATTACTGTAAGGACAAAACTTACGCCTTTGACACAGAAAAAAGGTACATTATATTATTTATGAATAACAGTTTTCAATGGAGAAAGACCTCAATGAAGAAAGGCTTCAATGAACATTTGTAGGAATTTTGAGGTGTTTCCACAATAAACACAAAGAGTTCTAAAAAGTACCTTCTCTCTCTTCCTCGTTCCCAAATCTGTACGTTTAAAAATAAAAACAACAGAATGCAACACGTTCAGAATGAAAATGTGAGTTCATCTGTGGGATGATAACACAGAAAAGTGAGCATCTGTATGATTGGATGTATCTCATTTACACCCAGGAAAGACACTGGGAACATCATAAAATCTTGTGAAAAAAACACCAAAAAACTAAATGGCCTTAGGGTGATGTGAAATTTAGAAGAAAACTGGCCGAAATTTACTACCTGGAATGCAAATTCGTTGCAAAAATATGCAACACGCTTTTTCAGTCACATCAAATATGCAAAAATATGGTTGCAAATTGAAAGTAAAGCAAAACACAGATGCACCATAAATTTCTTTCTGGTACCATCACGAGGAGCAAAAGGCTGAGAAGATTTTTGCATTTTTATTTCCTCCATTCAGTTTATTCACCTCTTTTTACTGTGAATGAGACACCCATTAAAATATTAAAAGCTGTTTAGTAGGTGATCTGAAATGATTAAAAACAGGACAGGAAAAAAAAAAAAGGCATTTCCAGTGCTTGTCAGCATCAGTTTTCTGATCAAATTTAGTACAAAATAGCTAATGAGGGCAACTCAGCCCCACGAACATTGTTCAAAATGCAAACTTGATTTTCAAAATCATCCCCTCCATATTTAATATGGTGATGATTACAAGAAAAGCAGTGCTCCAATATGGTAATTTCCTCCCTGTTTTTCTGCTGATGTTACTCTTCATTTGAAGAATCCTGTCACCCTCTCTTCCCCAGCAGATCAAAGCCAGGCATCCAGCTTGTACCAGATGCCATCAGAAAAAAATTACACTTAAAAATTCCCAAAGTAATTAAAAAGCTCTGCATAAACCATCTCAAAGAGGAAGACACACTGTACCAATTCTCTCCTCTTTAAACAACTTCTGGGAAGGTGACAAAATGTCACTTAAAGCTTATGCTAAACATGCCAACTCCTTCCTTTGAAGTCCTAATTAATTATCTTACCTGAGAATCACAGCAAACATGAGGCTGCAGGCTGCTTTTGCACTCTGGGTTCCTTACCCTCACTGATGTCGAGGAAGATCATGGAATTCTGGAGAGCAATTGGATCTTGGACAAAGAATTTCAGGGACAGAATGATACTGGATCAGGCCCATGATACTGGATTTATCTTGGGGACACAACTCTTCATGTACTCTAAGGTCACTCAAGGGGTTGTGCTGCCCCTGACCCAGAGGGAATTCATGGCCAGGAGTGGGAATCTCATCTCCTACTGCAGTGCTGGGAATGTGTGAATGCCAAAAGCCAGAGAAGAGGTATAGATGGACCAACCCATGTAATGATCCCAAATTCCAGCCCAAAACACGATCGAGAAGAAATCAGGATGCCAGGGAGAAAAGCCACTGTTTCAGAACTGAATCTTGTTCAATTTACCTTGTAATGCCATGGGTTTTTTCTATAACTTTATTTAGGTTTTGGACAAACTCATTTTTAGCTGGTGCTGAAGCTGATGTCATGCAGAAAGCAAGAGACAGCCCAACACCAGCCAGGCCACACCAGGGTACCCAGGGGAGCACAGACAGGCCACATCACACAATCACAGCATCACTGAGGGTGGAAAAGACCTCTGAGATCATCCAGTCCAACCTGTGACCCAACCCCACCTTGTCACCCAGACCATGGCACTGATGCCACATCCAGGCTCTGCTCAAACACCTCCAGGGATGGGGACTGCACCCCCTCCCTGGGCAGCCCATTCCAAGGTCTGATCCCTCTCTCTGGGAAGAACTTCTTCCTGATTCCAACCTAAACTCCCCTGGGGCAGCTCAAGGCTGTGCCCTCTTGTCCTACTGCTGGTTCCTGGGAGCAGAGCCCGACCCCCCCTGGCTCCCCCCTCCTGGCAGGGAGTTGTAGAGAGTCAGGAGGTCTCCCCTGAGCCTCCTCCTCTCCAGGCTGAGCCCCCCCAGCTCCCTCAGCCTCTCCTCACAGCACTTGTGCTCCAGTCCCTTCCCCAGCCTCGTTGCTCTTCCCTGGCCCTGCTCCAGCCCCTCCATGTCCTTCCTGAGCTGAGGGCCCAGAACTGGACACAGCACTCCAGGGGTGGCCTCACCACCTGAGTCCAGGGCAAGAATCCCTGCCCTGCTCCTGCTGCCACACTGTTCCTGATCCAGCCCAGGATCCACTGGCCCTCGTGGCCACCTGGGCACACCTGGCTCATGTTCTGTCAGCTGTCAGTCATCTCCAGCCCAGCTCTCATCCTCACCTTCCCCCTCTGGAATGGCTCCAAACTTGCCTTCCTCGGGCACCAGGAGGCCAGGAGCAGACACAGAGAGCCCAGCAGGAGCACACCCTGTCCCAGGGGACATCAGCTGTCACCAGGGTACCACCACGACCCCAAACAAACCTCAGCCGAGGGGAGGTTGTGTCCCACAGGCTGCTTTCATTAAACAATTCCCCGAGGTTCTGAACTGCCCCGGGAGCACAAAGGACACGAATTGAAATGCATCCAGTGCTGCTGCTGCTGCCCAGAATGTGACTGTGAGCAGCTCCCACTGTTTGTGGGCTTGAAAAAGAGGAAAACATCCGGCCTGGCATGTAAAGGGGCTGCCAAATCCATCCCGGAGAGCAAGTAATGGAGTTGGTATTCATTAACCCTACTCTCTTGGCTTTTTTAATAAAATGAGATAGAACTCTGTCCAGCCCACGAACAAGATTCATTTCTTTCTAAATGACAAAGAAATGGAAAACACGAGGCACTTGGCAAAGTATTCCTTTGAGTACCTTGGCAGCTTGTCATTGATAATGGAATTGTTGTCTGATCTTCAGTCATTTGCAATTTAATTTACTCACAAAACCCACCACTTCTTCTTGCACATATTTCTCCACCATGTGCCTATTTACCCTCCCAAACAGGAAGAAATACATTAGATGATTTAAAGGGTAGCCCTTAATGCAATTTAAAGGCTTGCAAATTGATTTTCCTTAACGAACTTTATATCCTGCCGTCCTGTCGTTTTTCCTCTAGTCCATTCAATTAGGCCCTAATCAGTTATTAAGGGTTAGATAATGGGAACGTGACATCATCCACACGAGGCAGAAATTTTTGAGAGAGATTAATTAAAATCTAATTTTCATGCGAGGCTGGACCATCTGAGACAAAAGTTGCCCGTGATAATTGCAAGGCAAAAAAAAAAAAAGAAAAGGGAAGAGAAGAGAAAAAAATTCCTGGAAAACCCGAAATGGAGAAAAGAAGAACACCCAGCTTGGGGAGATGCTGACATGAGAGAGAAGTTGAGAGAGAACATGTTCCTCTTGGGTGTATAAGAGAGAACCTCTGTGCTGTCTTCATCTAAACTACTGAAGAACAAACATTGGGAATTGAAGCATTTCAGTCAAAGAGCTTTTCATTGTGGATGAAAAGCAGGAGTCATTCATGTGCTGCTTTCAGGTAGGAACACACACTTTAATAGCAGTAGTAGCAGTGCTTGAAGCAGAGAGGCTTTTGTGGGGTTTGTTAATATTGACTTGTGAGAGAGGGGAGCTTCGAGCTCTAAATACACATCTAATCTCCACAGAGAACAGAGCTCAGCAGTTCCATTTGCCCCATATCAAAGAAGGAAAAATGTTGTTATTCTGCCAAGAAAATGGATCTATTTATCTGATGCAACAATCTCTGCAACACAGGGTTTGTTTTTCCTAACCTCTATTTTTTTTAAAGAAGGCATATTGCAACCACTCTTAAAACAATCTGAAATACAAGGGGTATAGCAACAACTAAGAACTTTCTAGTAGCAATATCCATATTGCTGCAGGAATTTTGGACACCCTCATATTTCAGAACAAAGGAAAAACCAGATCCAACTGAATAAAAATAGGCAACAAAGTGCATAATGGTTCTTCCTATTCATTACTGCTTTCAAACAGCACCTCCAAAGCGAGCAATTTTGGGGACATCACCTCCAGGGTGAGGTGCTGGTGGGACAAAGAAGGTTTAAATCTTACAATTGCTCCCTGCTCATGCAGCTGATCCTCAGCTGACACCTCCTGGGGATGGCCTCATCTCCTGGTTCTGTTGGATTTTGTCTCTTGTTTGTGGCCAGGAAAACAAGAGCCAAACCTGAGAGTCACAATGTCCCACAAAGATCTCCTTGTTGGGGCTGGGATTTGAGGGTTTGGGGGGTTTTGAATATTCGTGAGCTCTTTTTTGAAGGATTAGAAGTAAAACTTCAGCTTTTGTCCGGGTTTTCTCCTCTTGGACAGTTTTGAATGTGCTGCAAAACTCTTGTTCTCTGAACAATTTCCAGAAGCTTTCATTGGATTTAAAAATGTGTTCTCCACATTATATTTTTTTCCCTTTAATTTTCTTGGCTTCCCTTTTTTTCTCCAAACCTTTCAAGCATCCCTGTAACCATCTATAACCATAGTCTTAATAAAGAAGGGAAGTGTTTTAGTGCATTAGTCAAAGTCTTTTTGTAAAAATTGTTACCAAGTTGTAACTGAGGTTTCCATTGATTTCTTCCCCAGATATAAGGCATTTAACATTGTCTCACAGAAAATCAACCTTCCCCCCCTTGCCTCAGTGCAGGTGCACAGAAATCAGCACAGAGCAACACCAGAATCCCAGAGAAAAAGGAACAAATACATCTTTCTAATTCCAACATGGAACCCATTGCACAGTTGCCTCTTGTGGATACTCTGATCTGAATGGAAACACGTGTTTGATGCCGAGGATGATTTCCTAATTTCAGAGGGGAACTGGGAACACACATGGAACCAGTCATTTGCTTTCTATATGCTTTTAAATATATATTTATTCATATTAAATATATATTTATTCATATTTTCTCTGCGTTCCCATGATACCTCGAAGAGCAGCCCATGTTGTAATGTATGGTGCAATGGAAATATATAAAATAAGAAACAGATAACTCACCAAGAACCTGCAATTCCTCCTTAAATTCATGCTCCTTATAGACCCAACTCAGTTCTAGTGAGGTGAGACAAAGAATAGAGCACATAAGGGAGACATGAAGATTTAATAAAAGGTTTGCCAAAGTACTGAGGACCAAAGGCAAAGATTCCTTACTGATTCCATGTTTACACTGAGCTGAACCCCTGAGTCACCACTGAGGCTGCTTGGAGCATGGATATTATAAGACAACTCTCAGAAACCTGTTCAAATTTGTTCAATATTCGCTTAGATGTGTAAATATTGCTCAGATCCACTCCCCCAAAACTGAATTCCCTCAATCCACAGAAACACCAAATGAACCAAAGCAATATTTGCTGTTTCTGGGTTCCAGAGGAAAAAAAATGCAGGAAATATTCCCAGGGCAAGTCCCAGGCCATTCTCTTTCATCTACAGGAAGAAAATATCTGTGGGGTAAATATGTAAGGCGTTGAAAATTGAGAGAAATTGCTGGTCTTCACAATTATTTTTTAATTTACCCTCCTCTGGAGGAGAAGTGAAGCCTTTGTCTCCCAGTCAGCACAAACTTTGCATATCTTCATCTGCATCTGGGGCTTCCTGAAAAATGAGCATCTTGATTACGGCTCTGCCCTTCCCCTGCTCTGCTCCAGCTGCTGCCTCTCCTCGTGCATTTCCAAAAACTGAGAGGCACAGCCATTTCCTTACTCGTTTGTGTTATTTATGTTGCTCGGGTGAGTTGTCTCACTTCCTTTCCCAGCTCCCTGGAGATCTCTGAAAGGAGAATGCTCTTGGAGAAGGGCCCAGCTGTGCCCTCAGGCAGGTGCAAGACCATGGGAGGGAACCACAGCTGGGGCAGTGCCACCACCATCCAAGGCAGTAACAAGCCCCAAATCCCAGATTTTATAGTTCTTCCCTCCCCCCTCTTGCTGAGAGGAGTGAAATTAGTACAGTCTGTGAGGGGAGGAAAGTAGGAACAAGAAAGAAATGGAAAAGAGCTCTTTTGGATGGTCTCGGTGACCCTAAGCCTTTGAAAGGAGATGTTGTCTGGGGTGAGACACACTTACAGGAGTTGGGGCTCCCAGAGGGATTCCTGGTTGCTTTTCCCAGCTCAGCTGTGTGTACCAGCTGCCAGGAAAATCATATTTCCCTTCCCAGTCACCACACTGGGATCTGCCCACTCTCCATTCCCAGCAGGACGGACCTCGTGTTCCTGCTTCCTTTTTTCTCCTGTTCTGGAGCTGCAGCCACAGCCAAACCCAGGCAGGGAATCACCTTCCCTGACCTGTAGATGACTATTCCACCATGCAAGGCTGACACACCTTCTGGCCGAAATAGGTTGACAAAGGACAAGAGTGGCTCAAACCAAACAAAAATCCAGAATGAAACCTTCTTCCTCCCCCCCTCACCTGATCCTTTCATCTCACCTTATTCTAACAACCCTGAAGTTCTGTGAGAGCATCTGGCCCACAAATAAATACAAAAATAGCAGAATATTGCTTGGTGGAGAGATTTATTTCTAATGATGTTGGCTTTTGCCATGGAAAATTTACTGTTCTGTTAAACTCCCTGCTCACAGAGGATTCAGCTTCAGGAAGGAAGTTTTGCACATCAAACAGCATCACTCAAGAGGCTTTTTTGCATGGCCAAACTCACTAACTTATGATTCATTCTGCAGTGGCTCATCTGGAAATGGTGCTCCCATGGTGTTGTCACCATTCCCCTCCCTTCACCTCCAGAGCACCACAGAAGCTCCCAACCTCCCATAAAAACTATTCCCACACCAAAAATCCAACCTGGTCTCCCACGTATCACCTTTGCACTTGTGCACAACCCTCCTTTTGCTTTTTCAGTGTCATTTTTCCCTCAAAAATACAGTTGCTTTCTCCAGCCTCCATCCCTTGGTGATGTTTCTGTTCCAGAAGACCCCATTTTTCCCAGTGCTGTTCCAAGGCTCTGCAGGATGGCTGGTTTTTAATCAGCCTGGAAGTCACTTGGGTCTCTTCCTGCCTAGCCCAGATTTACTTTAGGATTTTCAGTTTTGATGAAAGCACAAGTGGGAAAGAGCAAAGCTTCTGCTCCCTTTGTAATTAATCACAGGTTAAAGTGCTGTATGAATTATAAAGGCCTCAGGAGAGGCATCACCAGCTGAATTTCCAGCAAAGCACACAACTTAAGACATATTTTGCTTTGTGTATTTGGTTAATAGAAGAATTAGTCACTGAGCTGGAGACTTTTTAATTCTTTTTTTCAAAGCTTGCTCATCTGTGGCAGATGATTTTCTAACATGAGCTCTACCTTTGTAGAAAGTCTGAAATTGTGTGAGTTTATTCCTCATGGCAACTTGGAGAGCTACAGCAGAAAATTCAAATATCATTTTCTTTCTCAAACCAAAGACTCAGAGGGTTTTTTGACAGGGAGGTGGGTGGGACAGTCACTCAGCACATTAATTTCCAGGGAAGCAGATGGGTAAGGGGAGAAATACGGCCTGTCTTGCAAATTTATCAACAAATATCACCACAGCTTTTAGCATCCTTCCCTGCTATGACTCCAGACTTATCTCATTGTTCACACCACAGTCAGAGACAATTGGTTAATACATATCCCCAACACAGGCAATCCTTCAGAAGGTGTAAAATGGCCCCAGAGGTGCCCGTTTCACAGAGCCCAATGAGATTGTTTCATTTCTTATGGAGTACTTTGAGATACAAATAAAAGTGGGAAAAAATCACTTTGAAAGATAACTCACTTCGCCAATAATTTATTGCATTATAAGTGATAGGAGCAAAAGAAGAATCCCAGGATGGTTTGGGTGGGAAGGGACCCAAAGTCCCACCCCCTGCCATGGGCAGGGACACCTTCCACCAGCCCAGGGTGCTCCAAGCCCCGTCCAACCTGGCCTTGGACACTTCCAGGGATCCAGGGGCAGCCACAGCTTCTCTGGGCAACCTGGGCCAGGGCCTCCCCACCCTCCCAGGGAAGAATCCCTTCCCAATATCCCATCTATCCTTGCCCTCTGGCAGTGGGAAGCCATTCCCTGTGTCCTGTCCCTCCATCCCTTGTCCATAGTCCTTCTCCATCTTTCCTGTAGCTCCTTCAGGCCCTGCAAGGCCACAGTCAGGTCACCCCAAAGCTTCTCCTCTCCGGGCTGAACAATCCCAACTCTCTCCCCTTCCCTCCCAGCAGAGCTGCTCCACCCTCTGCTCATCTTGGTGCCTCCCCTGGACCCTCTCCAGCAGCTCCATGTCCTTGCTGTGCTGTTCCCCAGGGCTGGAGCAGCTCTGCAGGGGGGTCTCAGCTGAGGGGCAGAGGGGCAGAATCCCCCCCTGCCCTGCTGCCCACACTGGGGGATCAGCCCAGGGCACGGGGGGTCTGGGCTGGGCCATGTCCAGCCTCTGCCCCACCAGCACCCCCAGGGCCTTCTCTAATCCAGCCTTAGATTGTTCTCTGGGCAAAACATCCTCAGCTCTGTTTCTTCAGAGTAACAGCAGCAAAACGTGTCCCTTTAGCGAATTTAATGTGGAAAACTAAACTCCCAGCAGCTCTGTGGAAAAATACACCACCTACCCTCTGGCTTCTTAAAAAATGCCAGCCAGAATTGATGTAAAGGCTCCAATCTGCCAGTTTGTTCTCTGATGTATTCAAAACCATTTTAGAATGCCTGGTTACTGCAAGAAAATTAATCTGATTGTGTGGCTACAGGTTCAAAGATACAAATTAAAAACTTCCAAGAATACAAACATTTCCAAAAATTGTTCAGGAAGAGAGAAAACTCTCCTGTGATTTACACATTATGCTTTTATTACCAGTACACAATAATTGTTGTCCTTTCTTTCCTCTTTCTTATCTCCAACAGCTTTTTTTTTCTTTAATTAGACTTTTTTCTCAATTTGCTTTAGAACACAGAGAAGGTACAAACACTGGCAATAATATTTGAATGGACTTTCAAACAGCATGAAATGCAGAAATATGAATTACTTCATCTTTCAATTGCCTGTAACAAAATGCTACTTTTTCTATAGATTGGTTAATGTGTGGTTTACTAAAGGAATTCAAGAGATAATCTTAATTCAGCAATACCAGGTCAGGTCCCAGGGCTTTAAGGTTGCTTAATGAGGTTAAATAAAAGGGAATGTAAACCAGCTCTGACTACATCTGAAATTTCCAAGTAGCTCCAGACATACTTAATGGAAAAACTTGGGCCCCAGTGTATGCCAATAAATCTATTTTCTTTTCAAGAAAAAAAATTAAGGAACATTAAAAGGCCATCAATCACACTTTTCTTAACAGAGCGTTAGAGAGTGACAATTAAAGATGCCCCCTTGCACTGTAGCACAGCTTAAATCATGTTTCAGAGTCTGAGCCAGTATCTGAGAATGTTATTAAAGTTATTTCTTCGTTGCATTATTAAAATCTAAGATTAGAAAGAAATTTTTTAGCTTTTCACACCAGTGAAATGATCATCTTGACACTTTCTTCAGCTTCAGAAAAAGAACAAAACCACTGTCCCAGTAGTTCCCTCTAGGGTGGTGTGGGTATCCCAGTGTGGGTATCCCAGTTCCCAAGTTATTTGCTTTTTGTATAAACACGTGTCTTCCATTTATCTCCCTTTAAATCCTGTTTTCCTACCCAGTGAGGAGCATTTGAAAGCATCTTTCTAGCAAGACTTTCAGAGAAAGGGGATTATTTCCAGTTCATTTCCGTGGGTGGCACCGAGCCACGTGCCAGGCTGAAAAGCTTTGTTTCTGTTTGGCTTCTTTCTCTCTCCAAAACCTTAAAACCTAAAATCGATCTGTTGATTTGTGCATTCCTGGAAAGGCAGGAGTTGTACAAACTCCTCCCTGGAGATTCCAGCAAGGCCAGACCACCTCTCAATCCTGCTTTTCATGGCCCAGGCAGAGGAGACTACACTGGGATGGTCTCCCGGGAGGACGTGATGCTGGACAGGATCCTGGGGGAAGGATTCTTTGGAGAGGTCTACAAGGGAATCCACACCACCCCTGTGAGCTTCCCAACTTCTCCTTTCCCCCTTACATGTCTGGGAGGGATTTGGGATAACACATTCCCACTTTTCCCTTCTCCATGCAGAAAGGGGAGCGGATCAACGTGGCCATGACGACCTGCAAGAAAGACTGCAGCCTGGAAAGCAAGGATAAATTCCCGAGTGAAACAGGTATCCCAGGAATCCTGCTGCCCTTTTTTTAGGGATCAGAGCCTCAGCTTCCCCAGGGATCACCCAGGAGGTAAGAGGGAAAATAGTGGGGGCCTGGTGGTGTTCCAAGCTCTCCAGAGCTTCTATATTTCGTATTTACAATTGCTTGGAGGGAGGAGCTTAGTCTTCCTCATAACTCATCCTCCTTAGCAAACACTTCAGTCTCATTAGACTGAGACACCTTGTCCTGGCTCTGGAAAAGTAGCCCTTGGAATGCAGGATAGAGGAGAAGGGAGTTGTTCTGTGCCCTCCCACCTGGGACAGGTTCTCCAGAACACCTGGATTATGGGAGGGATGGATATTGGAAGAGGGGAGGCACAAGGGTGCAACAGAGCTGTGTCTGCAGCCCTGGGCTGGAAAACCCAAGCAAGGGACATCTTGGAGCAGAGGCACCTGGATGGGGATCGTCCAAGTTTTTGGGAAGCTTTTGGAGTCTGTGGTGAGGTCTGGGCTGGCTAATTATAAACCAAGTTGGTTTAGATATCCATGATTATTTAGGAACACCAGACAATGTTCAAGAAGCGTCCAAGGCCAGGTTGGACGGGGCTTGGAGCAACCTGGGCTAGTGGAAGGTGTCCCTGCCCATGACAGGGGGTAGAACTGGGTGGGCTTTAAGGTCCTTCCAATCCAAATCATTCCGGAATTCTATGTTTCAATGGATGTTGTAGGCACACCCTCAGTTTCATTGATGCCTAAATGCCATTTGGATGAATGAAAGCTCCTTTATGACTCATATTTGTGGGCCACACCAAGACGAATGATTAATGCAAGTAGTGAAGGTCATCTTGTAAAAGCAATGACTGCAGTTTATCCTTTTATTGTGGGCAATTCCATGTACAATTCTGTTGGATGAGTCTATTTTTTTCCAGAAGGAATAAATGTTTCTGGTTGCATTCCCTCCCAGGCAGTGAGGCCAGAACAATGATGTCTCAGATTCAAACCTTCAGCTCCAAGGCAGAGCTATTTCCCTTTACAAAAGTATCCCTGGACAGATTAAGTCCAGCTCCTGTTAGTCCTGCTCACCCATCTCCCAAGGGCCACACTGGGAATCGTGTTTCCTAAAGACTGGTAGGAAAACAGGGTTGGAGAGGGAACTTGGAAAGCTCCAGCTTTTCCAATATATCCCATCTCTTAATCTTCCTAATAAACCCAGGTATTCCTAATACCTAATCTTCCTAATCCTATTCTTCCTAATAAACCCAGGTATTCCTGGGCCTTCTGCTCTGCATTTCCAGCCCAACCTGGGTTTTGTACTTACCAGAGAAACACGAATAAATGGAATTTTTAAATTCTTAAAAGTGTGTTTTATCTCTAGAAGATGTCCAGCAATATAAGAAAAGCCAAATATCCCAGCAAGTTGTATCACCATTTGTCTTCTGGAACAGTAGTTTTCTTCTTGAAGTAGTTTTCCACCAAGAAGTCTGTAAAATTGTCTCTAATCATGTTTTTATTTGGTTTTTTAGGAGCCGCTCTTTTCCACCTGCTTCCATTTTAATGTGTCCTCAATATCAGTTATTTTTACTTTGGCAAATAACTAGGATGAACAATAACCCTCCCTTTCACAAACAAAAATATGATATTGCTAGTGGAAGAAAACAGAGAAAATTGCCAGAGAAATCAAATCCCAGCAAGTGTTTTCATTTGTCAAATTCGCTCAGCAAGAAGGTCCTCAGCAAAGAAAACACAATCCATAAAGCCAGCATCAATTAGCTCAGAGTGGAGGCACCAGGCTGCATTTGGCCTTAATTTCTGCATATTGGAAAATGATGATTACACCCATTCAATCAACAGGGAAGCCGTGAATCCATATAAACACCAAGAATCTCCAGCTCTCGCTGGGCATTGTGGATATCCAGGAAATTCTTCAGCCTCTGAGCTGAAACAAGAGCCTGAATTAATCTGGTGTTTCTGGAAAACAAAGGAGGTAAGTCCTTGTTAACTGTGTTTTAGTTCCTTGTAAAGGTGTGTCCTATGACCTCATGTCCCCCAGTTAGTTCAGGCTCTGAAAAATGCACTTTTCTTCATCCCAGCCTTGAGTTTTCCAGTGCAAGCTGGTGCTGGTTCAGGCTGGTTCAGGCTCTTTCCTTCCCTTAAAACAAGTACAGCAGCCAGGCCTGAGAAATAAGGAAGAAATTGTGAGTAAAATGCATGTTTTCAATCCCAGATATCTCTAATTACCTGCTTAAGGTCACATTCCTGACTTCACGCCCAGGAAAAATAATTAGTAGGATGGCCAAACCCGTAATTAAAAGTCATGCACGGAGTATGTGCAACTGGACAGCTTAAAATACTACTGCTTTACTACATAGAGTTGTGCAGAAAATGGGATTTATTTGGAATTCTTCAGTTCCCATCAACAATCAACAAAAAATTACATGAAATAAAGGAAAAAGGGAAGGAAACTGTTGGCACTGAAAAGAAGACAAAAGGAAAAGATGAGACTAAGAGTGGAAATCACAAGAATTAGGGACTCGTTTATTTATATAAATTCATGGAAATTGATGAAAAAGCCCAAACACTGAGTCAAACCAAGAAAAAATAAACCAACCAACCAAAAAACAAAAACCCCCAACCAACAAACAAAAATCCCACTCAAAACATAGTAACATAAAATAAAATTAAATTAAAATAACCATAACTAATAATAATAAAAAATAAACCCTAAACAGAAAGCGGCGGGGATATAATAAACACGTATATGGAGAGCTACCAAAAAATCTTAGGAAAGCTCAGAATTTCAGTAGATTTTGAGATTTTTTTTCTCAAAATTAAGTTAAAAATCAGGGACTTTAGCAATCCCTTACTAGTCCTGTCAGAGCACACCTTTATCCTCACACTTCTCTTTTAAATTCGTGGTGCTGAGCTCAACCCCTCTTTTAAAACACACACATGTGACTTATGGAGTGCTATCAAGTGCTGGAAGCCAGGCTGCTCATGGAATCAATGGATCTTGGGATCCCTGGGGTTGGCAAAGCCCTCCCAGCCCGTGGATCCCCCCTGTGCCCGATGCCCACCTTGTCCCCAGCCCAGAGCACTGAGTGCCACGGCCAGGCCTTCCTGGGACACCTCCAGGGCTGGGCACTCCAAACCTCCCTGGGCAGCCCCTGCCAAGGCCTCACCACCCTTTCCAGGAGGAAATTCCTCCTCCTGTCCCACCTGAGCCTCCCCTGGCACAGCTGGAGCCGTTCCCTCTCCTCCTGTCCCTTGTTCCCTGGCAGCAGAGCCCGACCCCCCCCGGCTCCCCCCTCCTGTCAGGGGGTTGCAGAGCCAGAAGGTCCCCCCTGAGCCTCCTTTTCTCCAGGCTGAGCCCCCCCAGCTCCCTCAGCCCCTCCTGCTGCTCCAGCCCCTTCCCAGCTCCCTTCCCTTCCCTGCCCACGCTCCAGCCCCTCCGTGTGTCCCTTGTTGAGGGCCCAGCCCTGGACACGGCCCTGGAGGTCCCTCAGCCGTGCCCGGCACAGGGACGGGCACTGCCCAGCCCCTTTCTGGCCGTCAGGGCACACTGCTGGCACTCACTCCAAAACAGAGTTTATTTCTATCCAAAACAGAATAAGAACATCTACAATAGATGAAGGACAGTGAAAAGCAATTCCTGATTTTCCCACCATCCGTTCAGCACCACTGGAGGCACAGGCCGCCGTTGAAACACTGAGACTCCTGAGGTGCATCCTGTGCAGAAATGTTTCAGTGCCACTGTTTCCTGGAGAGGTTTACTAATGCACCAGCAACGAGCGTGGTAATCCACTTCACACTGACCTGCAGATCCAATTAATTTGCAGCTAATGGAACTCTGTGTTCAAAGGAATTCTGAGTATTACTTGGAATTCCCAAATGATGCTGTCAGCCAACTGTCTTGGAAGGGCTGATAAGCAGCGTTAGCAGGGGCTGCTGGTGGGGCATAATTGTACTTTGTTCTTTGCCTCTAACATTCTGCCTGTGTTTTGCACAGAAATTGTATTTTATGTTTCTTAAAAGGATTTGGGGGTGGGTTTTTCCCTTTGTTAGAGAGGCCTTTGTGTTCACAGAATCACAGAACCACTGAGGGTGGAAAAGGCCTCTGAGACCATCCAGTCCAACCTTCGACCCAACCCCACCTTGTCACCCAGACCATGGCACTGATGCCACATCCAGGCTCTGCTTAAACACCTCCAGGGCTGGGCACTCCACCCCCTCCCTGGGCAGCCCATTCCAAGGGCTGATCCCTCTCTCTGGGAAGAACTTCTTCCTGATTCCAACCTAAACCTCCCCTGGCACAGCTTGGGACTGTGCCCTCATGTCCTACTGCTGATTCCTGAGAGCAGAGCCCAATCCCCCCCCACTCCCTCTCCTGTCAGGGAGTTGTAGAGAGTGAGGAGGTCCCCCCTGAGCCTCCTCCTCTCCAGGCTGAACAGCCCCAGCTCCCTCAGCTGCTCCTCACAGGAACTGTGCTCCAGACACTTCCTCAGCTTCATTGCCCTTCTCCTCATGGGAGATTTACCCAAAGGAAAGCTTTTCCAAGCAGGAAACCTTGCAGTCCTGGAGCTGCATGTTTTAAACTGGTTTCCAAGTATTCAAGTCTTTGTAAATCCACCGACTTCAGCAGAGCTGGGCAGAGTTATGCCAGCTGTGAATCTGGCTGTTCTCTGGTTAAGCACTTTCCAGGCATTGAAATCCTTTCAAATGTAAGTCATTCAGGTGATGTTTGCCCACATACAAATCAATTAAGACGTGAAAGGTTGTATGCAGAGTGGGGATGGGAGGGGAGTAAGGGGGAGGAGAAAGGAATATTTCTTTTTTTAATTTTCCAGGTGGGTTTTTTTTTCCCTCCAGGGTGTCCTGTGCACTTCGTTCTGTGTGCCCAGAGCTACCCATTCTGGAACACTAACTGTCATTAAGGGTTCATCAGGATTTATAACCCACAGCCTTAAGGTTGGATTAATTTTATATGGGAGTTTTGCAACCTGGGCTCCTTTTAGGAGAAATTCCCTCTGGTAGAGCTACAGTTTGAACCATCATTCCATAATCTTCCTAGTGACATGACTGGTTTATTTTTATTTTAAATTTATTTTTTTTCTGAAAGAAGTTGCCAATGAAAGGTATTTTAAAAATCCACTTTCCACATTCGGATTATGAAAAAAACCCAGAACTATGTATTCTTATAAATCACTGATGTCACTGAATCTTGCCTGAAATGTTTATTGTCAAGTGATGACTCCATTCTGTTTTCTCACTTCTAAACTCAAAATAAGAACTGTTTTTGTCTTCACTGTTAATTCCAGGATCACCTTCATCAGAGCCAAAACGTTTCTGTTCTGAAGGCTTAACTGGGCTAAAAGCACAAGCAGAATCATCAATATTTTTCCAGCCATTATCAAGACTCATGGAAGTTTTCAACATTAAATACCCTTAACTGGAAATGTTCCACAAGAACTTCACTAAATGGACTGACACTGCTACCAGCATGAACAGAATGAGCTATTTACCAGTAAAATATCAATGGGTGAACTGATTTTGTGTACAAAAATGAAAATCAAAGGGTTCCCCCAGGATTATAATTTTTTCTGTCAAAACAATTATAAAAAGAGTGATATTTCATGTCTAATCAGAGTTTGGAAATGCATTGAAATGTAGAAAAAATGGTTGTAAGAAAAAAGTAGATGCAGGAGTAATCTGAGTTGAATAATGAGGATCAGAGTTTCATAAGAAAGCAATTTTCCTGCCAGGTATGGACTATTCCCGACTTAGACCCAAAATCAGGAAAACAGGATCCCAAAGCTTAGCTTGTAACTAAACTGCACACAGCTGCTCACTCTCTACAGTCAGGCAAAAGGACTATAACTAGGAATAAATATTTGCTCTGTATCACATGAATCTGGCTTATGGCTCTTTCACTGACAATGTAAGAATAAGTGAGATTTTTCCATTATTATTTGCTTGCAATTTTACTTATCCATCATAAATTGGCTCCTGAGCCCATAAATCTCTTACCTGATAATAATATTTTTCAGGAGATACTCTTCTAAGATCATATTTAGTGAGATATTACCCACAAACACTGCAAAATAGACAAAAATAAAACCCCAACAGGTATAATAATTGTCTGGGGAAAATAGCACAGAGCTCAAAAAAGGCATTTATTTAGAAGCTACAGAATTCCTGATTTTTAACACTAAAATCACAACTGAAAATTAACAGAGCCTTGAAACAAGTTTTAAGTTCAATTTCCTTGGCTTTCCTTTCTCTGTCCCATAAAAATTAATGTAAGGACATGAGGGACATGAGGAAAGATGAAGGAAGAATTACAAAGGAAGAATTATAAAAGTGGGTTTGTTTTAGAGGTGCTTATGTCACAAATGAAGAATTTTCTTTTTCTCTGTCATACTTCTAACCTGGCTCTGAAAAACTAGAGACGTGCTAAAGGAGGGCCAGATAAAGGGGGAAAAAAATCCCTGAGGTTTCAGGTTTATCTTGCAGAGAACTTACTCAACCAAAAAAGAAGAGGAATCAAATCCCAGTCCTTTGCTCCGTGCCCTTGATACTGACTGGGCTCACACGAATCTCCTTCATTCCTCAGGATTCCTGTGAATTCCAGCTCAGTCCTGGTTTTATAAAAAGGCACTGCTAACCCTGACAGCAGCAGAGAAAAGCTTGGAAATGTGACCCAAGTGAATCCTGAAGTGTTCAGGATCTAATGAGGAATAAAAGAGCCCAGCATGTTTATTAGATTCCAACATTCTCCAACATTTGGGCTCAGCAATATCAGAACCAAAAAAACAGCATTCAGAGAGCTGATGGAAAAAGGAGGGAGATTATTTTATGGGAAGGTGAGGACCTTCCCAGGTTCAGGTACCTCCTCAGCCACCTCCTCACACATCCAGTTCTGTCAGTGGGAGTCAAACACAGGGACAGATTTCAGAGTGTTGCCCAAAATCATGAACTTCCCTGCCCCAGTGCACACTGCTGTCGGTGTGAAGGACTCTCCTGATGGTTATGACAGACTGAAGACTCTTGTACTAGTTTGGGAATCATTCACTGCCTGTGCAGTTTATCCTTTCCTTCCCCTCAAGCTCTTTGCAAAGACAGTTTTCGTTCTGCTGAGCAGGACTTAGAATGTCAGACTTCTCATTTAAAATGCCATTTCCTTTCCCCCACTCTTCACAAACTCATATTCCACAGTCATCTTACTGACCAAGGACTGTGTTTTATTGCACCCTGAACATGTGCAACAAGGCCTGGAGTGTGGAGAGCACCTCGAGGGGATTTTTAAAGCAACGTGTGATTAATGCCAAGCAGAGTGTCCCTCTGCCCCTTAGACCCAGCACTACTCACCTGTAATCATTGCTGCTTTTGTTTTATCTCTGCATCTCCCGGCTATGTCTGGGAACGTGAAATTCCCGCAGCAGCCTGTTGGGAGGGACTGTTCCTTTCTGCTCAGGATTGTACCCACCAAAGGCTTGAGCAGCTCACGCACACCCAGAGGAGCACCTGGAGTTGATGTTGCTCCTCCAAACCCACAAGTCACACATTACACGTTGTAAAAACATCATAACACTGCTTTAAATTCTGGGAGCGTCTCCACTCAGAGAAGCACTTGCTGATCTCGAAGGAGTTCTGAGAGCCATAATTATTGCAATTGTCTGAGGGCGTCTGTCTCAGGAGCTCTGCAACCTCTGCAGCACCATTTCCTGGCCAACAGCACCACCTACCTCCAATAACCCAGCACACTGTGCTTCACTGCTGCTTTCTGCAAACCTCATAGTGGTTATGTTGCTGCAAGGTCTCTGCTGTGTGTAAACCAAATTTTGGAAACCTAGAGCCAAGTTTTTCAATTTTTATCGCTCATAAAGTGCCCCAAAAATGGCCAGTACGGTGTGGAGCTCTGAGTCTTCACTGGGAAACTGGCACTGCAAACCCCACAGGTGGAAAACAAGGACAAGCAGAGTAAAGAGGAGTCCTGGTTACCTTTCTTTGTGTCACAGAATCATAGAATTGGGAAAGGCACCTTCTAAAGGTCCTAGAATCCAACCCCCTGCAATGAGCAGGGACATCTTCAACTCGCTCAGGCTGCTTAATGATTGAAAGGAATGTGGTCCTTTTGAAGAAGTAAAGCAGATTTTGAGCACTGAACTGAAAAACCCTGCATTTATCCTCCTGTTAATTTATACTGAAATCTTGGTTGCTCGAACAGAAGTGGTTTGTGAGTGGTTTTGGAGCCTGCCCTAGTAGGAGTACAGAAAGATGTTTGTGTCAGAAGGCACAGATTTGTGTCAGAACTTGTTAATTCCTTGGACTAATTTGATTTATAGGATTAATTTGTTAGTAAATTAGTTGGGTTTTTCTTTCAGAATATCTCTGTCTGCAACAATGAGCAAGGGACATTCGTTGGGGGAAACTCCCACATTGATCTTTAGGATGCAGATGCCCCAAAAAAACAGTTGCAAAGCAGCTGCAGGGCAATAACCACAGTGATAAAAAATGCAGCAGTACCTCTGGGTGGGATTGATGGCTGGATTGAGACTCCCAGGGACCTGGGATTGTAGCTGGGGTGTCAGTGTGTGCTGCAGCCTGAGGTGACCACATGGCCCAGGCCCTCAGAAACATGCAGATGAGACTCTCAGTTATATCAGACCTCCCATGGGGCATGGGAACCAGTACAGACAATAATTTCTTGATGTGATTAGCTGGAAAACAGTACAAAATACCCACAGGGAGTGCTGAAAGAAATCCTGCAGACATGGGATATCCATAGTATCTCCAGATCATATAATGCTTAAATATTCATTGTACAAAATCCTTCTGTTCTACTGTGTAATCATGTGCTTGCAGAGCACTTTGCAGGGCTGGAAGAACAAGAGTTCTGTGTTTTGCCTTATTATTGCCTTTTCTTAATGGTGGAGATGCTGGAAGAAGCCACAGCTCCTTTGCTCCTCCATCTTTTCAAAGATCAATAGGAAAACACAGGAGAGCAGCACGAATACATATTCCCAGTGTCCTACTGGAAATCAGTGACATCAGAGAACTTTGGCTCAGCAAAGCAGACAAGTGGGAAAGCCTGAACAAAAGCACTTGTGAGTACATTTAGTGAGGCTGAACTCCTGCCCAAAATTCACTGCAGTGTCTGTAAATAAATAAATAAACACATGAAAGCTGAACTCTGATCATCAATCTCATTAACAGTCTTTTGTTCCCACTGCTCCACCACCCAGATTGCTGTCATGGCTTAGAAACCTGACCCTGGAACTAGTACAGAAAATCCAGTCCTGTCCCTTGCCCTCTGTTTGCTTTTTAGATATTATTGCACTTCCCAGCCTGCAAAAAGAGTAAATGCAAATGGACAGAACCAAAATCTCTTCATGTTGCCACCGGTGTTCGCAGGAGTGAGAGATCCAGAGTCCCCTCAGAACTCTGAACTGCCTTCTCCAAGTTACCCTTAGAACCAGAAAGAGGCCTTTTAACCTCAAAATTAGGTCATACTCAACCTTTCTTAAAATACAGAAAATATAAATGGCAGAGAAAGCAACTAAAAGAGTTGGTAGAAAACTATCCCACTTCCTTCTGTCTCCTGCAGGATGAGACCTTCCCTTCAGGCTCTCCATCAGCCCTGTGGCTCAGAATCCCACAAACCTGGATGTACCAACTCTGAAGAATCCTTCTGATCACTCAGAAAAATCATTTCTACCTTCTTTCCTCAAGCCTGGCTTTGCATTTGCTCCAGAGCCTTTTCTAGAAAGTACAGGGATTTAAGTGCCTAGATGTTCTTATTTTTAAAGAATATTCTTGAAAAATACATTAAAAAAAAATTCTTAGGGTCCTTTTTTGAAAATCAGATTCTGAAATATAAATTAGCACAAGGATTTAAATTGCCATAAATTAGAGGATTATAACAGGATGAAGCTAAATATCTGAATGCCTTTAAAACAGTGGCCCTTGCTGTGAAACCAGGAGCTCTCAGCACCTCCCAGGACTGATGTGGGGCAGTCTGACAGCACACACACACACATCAGATCTCACCCAGGTATTTTTAGAAAGCTCACATTTATTTTTTTTGCTGGGTGACAGGAAGAACCTAAAACACCCTGTGTGGTTGCCTCGAAGAATCTTTCAGCCCCTTTTCTGCATCATGATTATTGCACATCATAAGGAAAGGCTGGGAAACCTGATTAAATATTTTATACCTCAGTCCTTTTAGTCTGAATGCTTTAACTACTCAAAATGAGCGAGGAGGGTTTGCCTGGAGGAGGGAGCAGAGCCTGACTCACATTCTCTCGCCTCCAGCTCCCACCTTGAGTTTTCCTTTTGAACCAACACAACCTTCTTTAAATAGGTGCTGTCCCTCCCCCACTGCTGTGGCCTTGGTCTTCAGGTAATTCTCTGATTTCCAGCCCCAAGAGAGAGGTTCTAGTGATGGCCTGTTATGGGAGGAGACCTGCAGGAGGAAAAACCTTCTGCACCCACCTGTTGCCTCCTGAGATGGAGAAATCAGGGTAAGAAAGGCAGAGTCTCCTTCCTCCAGCTGTTCCTTTCTGTGGCACTGGAGCACATATTTCTGTTCCAGGTATTCATGGTCTCCTTAATCACAACCAACACGGAATGATTAAGCTTGGAAAAACCCCTCTAAGACCATCAAGCCTGACCACTAACCCAGCACCACCCTGTTAGCACTAAACCATGTCCCCACGTGCCACATCCACATGTTCATGGAACACTTCCAGGCATGAAGTGGAGACTTCATCCTGTTCCCACTGAGCTCCCTGAAGAACTCCCATCTGGGAGCATCATTTCCCTGTGGATGAGAGTCCTCTCACCTTAAAAAAAAAAAAAAAAAAATAAAAAATTAAACCTTGGACCTCAGTAATTCCCTGATTTCCAGCTGCAAGAGAGGGGTTCCAATGATGGCCTTGATCCTTTGTTGTGGAAGAGAGGAGACCTGCAGGAGGAAAAACCTTCTGCACCCACCTGTTGCCTCCTGAGATGGAGAAATCAGGGTAAGAAAGGCAGAGTCTCCTTCCTCCAGCTACTCCTTTCTGTGGGGCACATATTTCTGTTCCAGGTATTCATGGTCTCCTTAATCACAACCAACTTGTAATCATGGAATCATTAAACTTGGAAAAAAACCTCTAAGGTCATCAAGCCCAACCACCACCACATAACCACTGAACCATGTCCCCAAGTGCCACATCCATGTGTTTACTGAACATTTCCAGAGATGAAGTGGGGACTTCATGACATTCCCACTGAGCTCCCTAAAGAATTTCCACCTGGGAGCATCATTTCCCTGTGTGTGAGAGTCCTCTCACCTCAAAAAAAAAAAATAAAAATTAAAAATTAAATTAAAAAATTAAAAATAAAAAAGTCCCCAAACCTGAAGGCAAAGTTGCTCATAATTTAAGCACTGGAGGGAGAGAAGCCATCTATCTGTTAATGCAGCTGCCAAAGTATATTGGAGACATTTTAATGTGGCAAAGCATTTATTGTAATGAAGCACAGCCAGCATTCCCAGTGAAAAATAGGGAGAAGGAGAAATCTGACAAGCAGGAAAAGCTTGGGAAGAGGCTGCACTGCTGGGGGAGTTATTTATTTAAGTTCCCAGCCACAGAGACACAGTTTGGAGGTGGGGAGAGCAGCACTTATTGATTCAGTGGTAAAGCAGTGGCAGGTGGGATGTGACAGGGAAGGGAGATGCCACCTTTCCCCCAGGATCCCTGAAATACAGCTCTTTCTTCCCCTGCAAAAAGGTTTTATTAAAGCCTTCTTTAAAGTAATGACAGCTGTTACACAAATCAGCAGCCTTTGCTTCTTAGCAAAATGCCAGAGCCTGGTCTAACAGCACAAAATAAAATCTAAAAAAACCTATAAGACGTAACACAGAAGGGTGTAAACGTCCAGCAATATGAAAAAAAAAGATAAACCTGATTTTCTGCTGTTATTAAGGCACTGGGAGAGGTACAGCAGCAATTTTAATATAATAGATATAAATACTATGGATATTTTTCCTTATAGCACCCAGAGCTGGACAGGCAAGAGAAATTTCCATTTACCTTTCCCTTGTAAGGTGTTTCATCCTAATGTCTGTGACTGGTCAGGAAAATGCTGACAGCTGTAGACAGAATCTTACAGAGCACCAGAAAAACAGTAAAATCTTTTCTCAGGGAGGAGGAGACAAACTGCAGGGACTTCTAGGCAGAGTTTCCCAGTCTGAAGAATTCTCAGCCAGCTACCCTGCCATGGGGCTCTTTCCTTTGCAGGCTGCTCTCACTGTCAAGTCTGGGCAGCTGCAGCACTGAAAAGTGATGATTTATAAAAAATAAAGTCATGTGGGCTCCTAAGAGGACTGACACTGAGAAATGCCTGTGGTCTGAGCCACCCCTGGGCACTGGTCTGAGATCACAGAATCCCAGAATCCCAGGATACTTTGGCTTGGAAGGACCTCAAAGCCCACCCAGTGCCACCTCCTGCCATGGGCAGGGACACCTTCCACTAGCCCAGGTTGCTCCAACCTGGCCTTGGACACTTCCAGGGATCCAGGGGCAGCCACAGCTTCTCTGGGCAACCTGTGCCAGGCCCTCCCCACCCTCACAGGGAGGAATTTCTCCCCAGTATCCCACCTAACCCTAATCTCTGTCAGTTTGAAGCCCTTCGTCCTTGTCCTGTCACTCCAGGTCCTTGTAAAATGTCCCTCTCCAGCTTTCCTGGAGGCTTCAAAAGTGTGGGACCTCACAGTGCCCTGGGACTCCACCACACAGCCCACCAGAAATAAACTACTCCTCAGCACCCACAGAGCATATTCTGACTATAACTGTGTGATTTCCAGGGTCCCAAAGTATTTTTTATTGCCTTGCAGTGACACAGAATCACAGAATCCCAAGATATGTTGAGCTGGAAGGGACCCACAAGGACCATCCAGTCCAACCCTCAGCCCTGCACAAGCCCATCCTAAGAGGATCCCTGTGTCCCAGAGGATCATCCAAACCCTCCTGGAGCTCTGGCAGCCTTGGGGCTGTGCCCACTGCCCTGGGGAGCCTGTTCCAGTGCTTTACAACCCTTTCCATTAAGGAATCTTTCCTAATATCCGGTGTAAACCTCCCCTGGCACAACTTGAGGCTGTTTCCTCTCATCCTGTCTCACCACATCACTTCTGGTGCCCTTTCCAGCAGCAGAGCTTGGACAGGGCACCAGAAAGGCACCACCATCCCAGTGGACATGGATACAAACCAAAGCTTTCTCCATCCTCTTAAATCACCTTTTCTGCTGAAGAAAGAAAAATTCCAAAAGCAAAAGGAGCACCTCAGTCAACATTCCTGTGCTCCTGAGGCAAAATCCTCAAAAATCAGTGCGCTCCCAACACATTTATGCTGCTCCAAGGGAAGCTCCCTCCCTACCTTGCACAAAGCTCTTTTCCCACACGGGTTTTAATTATCCCACACAAATTTCTCCCAGCAGAAAATGGGCTTTGGCACCCCCCGTGCCTCATCTGCAAGGTTTGAGCTCAAAGATTTTCATGTCCTCATCTCCCAGTTACAAGATTTTCAGCAGCAATGACAGCAGTTGCAGTAAATTAGTCTGTTTTCTGATTCAGAATAACCATTCTTACCTGTTAAAAGCGTGTCAGTGAAAACCAGATGCTGATGGGTTCTTTTGTGCCTTATTTCCTAAAATCAAAGAGTATAAGTTTCCATTATAAGAGTGGAAAATAAGAAAAAAGAAATAAGGAAAAAATAAGAATTTTATTTCCTTAAATTCATACAAAACTCTACCCAAAACAGCTGCCCTGTAACAGAGAGGAGTTATACTGAAGTGCAAAACTTTACCTCCAAAAGTCACATGTGTGTAGAGGGAAAGCCCTGAGTTTACTTCACAAAATGCTATATTCTGTCTTGAACCACTTACCACTGGGAGGTGTTAAAGGAAAACACTCTTTCCCCTAAAAATTCTGGGAGTAATCTTGAGATGGAGCTCACAGAAGTTACTTGGTGTGACAGGGAGAAAACCTGGAGGCACAACATTCAGTCCCCTTAACCTGGCAGGGTGAGCTGGGACCCTGGAGCTCTCTTCTTATTTGGGTTTCTTAGCATTTACAAGGCTTGATGCAAAGGTCATGGAAAAAAAGTATGAAAAATACATTAACACATAAATATTAATTAAAAGTTGGACTATTAAAGATTGCCTATTCTCCCTTATTGCCACTGCTGGATATTAAAGCACAGTTGGGGCTATGCACAAGTGAGAGTGACGATTCTCTTACTCCTAGAATGCCAAAGGAAAAATCTCATGTTGATTCTTAAGTTTGATTTTTTTTTTTTTTAATGTGCAAATGTATCCAAAATACTGAAAATTCGTGGGAGAAGAAAGTGAAAAATTGTGACAAACACAATGTTTTCCAACCTAAACGATTCATTCTGTGATTCTGTGGTGTTATGTTACTTAAGACATCATTGGAGATGGAAATTGTTTGTTATCACTGAGAAGGTGCAACGTAATTCTCTCCCCATTTACATCTGAGAGGCTCCTGATGGCTTGAAACTGCTGTGGCTGCTCACAATGAGCTGCCACTGAAAAGCTTCATGGATTTTCTTTGAGAAAGGCAACTGTAAGTTCAGTCTCCATCCCTCAGGGATCAATACTGGCACCAGTATTGCTCGATGAGTTTATTAAGTGACCCGGCTGAGGGGGTGGAGTGATCCATGGCTGGGCAGAGCTGCTGATGTGCTGGCAGCTCTGGCCACTGCTCAGAGACACCTCAACAGGAGGGAAAAATGGGCCAATATGAGCTGCCTGGAATTCAATAAAGGCAATAAAGGAAAGTGCAAGCTCCTGCCCCAGGGGTGGGATAATCTCACCACGGGCTGAGGGCTGACCAGCTGGAGAGAGAAGCGAGAGAAGGACCTGGGGGTTACGGCGGATGCCAAGCTGGGCATGAGCCAGTGACGTGTCCTTGCAGCACAGAAGGTGCCCTGGGCTGCTCTGGAGTGTTGCCAGCAGGTCCAGGCAGGGGAACTTCTCCCTCTGCTCAGCACTGGGGAGGCCACACCCGGAGCACATGGCCAGGTAGAGGGGTTTGAGCAGAGCCTGGACAGGGCATCAGTGCCATGGGCTGGGTGACAAGGCGGGGTTGGGTCACAGGTTGGACTGGATGATCTCAGAGGTCCTTTCCACCCTCAGTGATGCTGTGAACACAGCAGAGAGAGTCCAGGGAAGGGCCACACCACACCTGAGGGACACGTGACACCTGCCTGTCGGGGCTGACAGCAAGCCTGCCAGCAGGCTGGCACTTATCAACGAAGCAGTGGACATAAACCAGATTACAGCACACCCCTGACAGGAGGAGAACACAGCAGGCAGAGGAATGTGGGCAACTTTCAGACTGGAAGAAGATGGAGGACAGAAATGGACTTCCTGTACTTTTTACAAGTCAGGATGACTCCACAAAAACTGCATTTGCTAGTTTGCAACCAATCCTGGTGTGTGTATACATAAAAGTACCAATGGCAGGTTGACATGTGGATGGCCTGGTGGCCTGATCTGTGTTTACCAATGGTAGAGTGTTGTGTGTATGGCCTGATCTGTGAAGACACCAACAGAAAGTTGGCATGTGTGATATGTGAAAAATATAAATATTTGCCACCTGTTACAATAAAGTGATTGCAGCCTTCTTGTAACCCTGTCCCTGCTTTGAAAGAAGATTCCATGTCGCTCTGCCCGTCCCGACTTTGACAGCGACACCTGCCAGAGCTGCACCACTCAGCCTGGAGGAGGTTCAGCCACCAGAGAGAGCAGACCAACAGCTCTCAGCCTCTGCAGCACCAGAGGCAATGGGCACAAGCAGGAACCCAGGAAATGTTTGTTAGACACGGCCACGTGTCACCAAAAAACCCAGCACCGTGATCAGCTGCACCAAAGCTGTCCTCCCATGGTCACAGAGCATTTCTAAAACCCTTGCTCGTAACTTTTTATGCTTTGTCCCTACGTGTCTTTTAAAAATCTGACTTTATGGAGCTAATTTTATAAAATCTACAAGGATGGCATTAAGGTGAAGCTGATCCTTTTAGGAACATTTCTTCCTAATCTTCTGAGTAATCTGCCTTTATGACCACAGTAAGAATCCATTCCATCTTTCTCCAGCTGCAAAGCTTATCTAGGAAATTTTTGCCTCAGCTTTTTAACTGAAGGAGTAGATTTGGATATTAACTCCAACCCAAATGATTTCCCAGCTGAAGTGGATGAGCAGCTCCAAGTGCAGCCACCCCTGATTCACCACTTTAACTCTGTCCCTTAAACACCATCTTTCTTAGTTATACACTGTGGTCCATCCCAGCCCGTTTCTACCTGAGCTGAGCCTTGTGAAGAAATGGAAATTAAGCTGAATTTTGGAGAAGGATGATATGAAGCACCCAGCAGTAAAATTAGATCAGGCACCACTCTAAGTCAGGAAGAGCAGCTGAATAACTGGGTTGCAAAAACAATGACATTGTTCCAGAACAGAGAAGGGTTTGTTTGCCACAATTTTTCACTTTTTTTCTCCCATGAATTTTGAGTATTTTGGATACATTTGCACATTAAAAAAATTCAAACTCAAGAATTGACATGAGATTTTTCCTTTGGCATTTTAAGAGTAAGAGAATTGTCACTCTCACTTGTGCATAGCCCCAACTGTGCTTTAATAGCCAGCATTGTGAATAAGGGAGAATAGGCAAAATGTGAGTTTTGTACTTACAAGCAAATTACATTATAGATGAAAAGTTTTTCTGTGCTCAAAATCATGTTAAAATTGAGTTTAAAAACTGGATTCTCAATTTAAGCTTCCTCTGTTTTTCAAGACACCCAGAAATATAGACTGTATTAGGAGTAGATATTTCCATTCTGTGACAGAACCAGAAGATTTTAATACGAAAATTAAAAAAAAACCAATGTGAGTTAAACAGGTTAAAAGTAGGCATGGTCAAATTAGCCCTGATTTAACACTCTGGCTTTGCACAGTCTTATCTAAAAACCAGTCAAAATACATAGTTATTAATATTTCAGCTTAATTTTGGCTTGTCAGGTGACAGATTCCAGAAGAAGACACAAGTACCTGCTCAGAAGATAAAGACTCAGACCCCACAAAGATGTCTCTCCAAATTCCACCCAGCTCTCATTATCCGTGCTCTCCATGTCCCTCTCCCTTCGAAGCTGAGAATACCAATGAGCTCGAATGGTTTGGAAGAATTATTCAGCCTGTTTGGTAAAACTGCCTGCAAGCCACAAAAAGGCTGTGACAAAGTTTTCTAATTAAACAGTTTCATTAAGCAGCAGAACACACCTTTGCAAATCCCAAAGCTGCCAGCTCAGGGCTGATCCTCCTCCCACTGAACTCGAGAGGAGCAGGATCCCTGTATTTACATTTCCCCCTGTTTGGGAGATTGTAGGAATCAATAAGCAAAAGTTATTCTAAGTCTCAAAAAACATGCATTCTCTTTGGGATTCTCTGGGCAAATTACTTATTGATTTTCCTCAGCACATGCTGCTGATTTTCATAGGTCTCGGGTTGTTTGGGGTTTCTTCAGGCACCGTGTCATGTAATCATAAAAATTCTCCTCTGATATTATGGATATCACCCAGACTTCTGCTGTGTTAGAGCCAATATGAACAGGCTGTCTCAGAACACCAGGGTTACAAGGTTAGTGGAATTCCAAGACATGTGACAATTCCTTCAGGAGAAGAGCCCAGACAGCAACCCAACGGAGAGGGACAGAGCCAGGATGTGAAGGCAGGGATGGGAGGGAGGAAGGTGAGGCTCCAGGTTGGTCAAGTGTTTTATTGTCCAACCCAAGTACAAAGAGAGGGCTGCAATGTATTTGTACAATCACAGAATATTCTGAGTTGGAAGGGACCCAAAAGGATCATGGCCTGTCACAGGACACCCCAAAAATCCCACCCTGTCCCTCAGAGCGTTTTGTCCAAACATTCCTGGAGCTCTGGCAGCCTTGGGGCCATGACCATTCCCTGAGGAGCCTGGTCAGTGCCCAACCACCCTCTGGGGGAAGAACCTTCCCCTGAGATCCAACCTGACCCTGCCCTGGCACAGGTCCCACTCCCTGGGGTCTTCCCCCCACCTCACCCCCTGGAGAAGGGCTCAGAGGGCTGGCTGTGCATGCATGAAGAAAATATCGAGTTTACATAAAAGGCTGCACCAGATGAACTGTGAAAGGAAGCAGAGCAGCCCACTGCCCCATCATCCCACTGCCCCATCATCCCACTGCCCCATCATCCATCCCACTGCCCCATCATCCCACTGCCCCATCATCCCACTGCCCCATCATCCCACTGCACCATCATCCCACTGCCCCATCATCCATCCCACTGCCCCATCATCCCACTGCCCCATCATCCCACTGCACCATCATCCCTCTACACCACCATCCCTCTACACCATCATCCTACTACACCACCATCCCACTACACCATCAGCCCATACACCACCATGCCATACACCACCATCCCACACACCACCATCCCATACACCACCATCCCACACACCACCATCCCACACACCACCATCCCACTACACCATCAGCCCATACACCACCATGCCATACACCACCATCCCACACACCACCATCCCACACACCACCATCCCACACACCACCATCCCACACACCACCATCCCACTACACCTTCAGCCTATACACCACCATGCCGTACACCATCAGCCCATACACCTCCATCCCATACACCTCCATCCCATACACCATCATCCCATACACCACCTCTGGACAAGGCTTGAGCCAGAACTGCTGGAATGCCCCAGAGAAGTGTCCACACTCTGATCTCAACCAAAGCCGAAAGGATTTTCAAACCCCCACATTTTTGAGAAAGTTGACTCCCACCAAAGCGTCCTGCTCGTTGTTGCAGAGGTGAAAGGCCAAAATTCCTGTGGTGTGAGCCAGGAAAGCCCCGAGGCTTTCCCTGAGGATGCAGGTCCTGGGCAATTCCCCATCCCTTCAGGAGCAAAGCCCCGGAGCCCTCAGGCCCTCCCTTCTGCCCATCCCTAACAACTGCAGAGCTGTCTGGGACAATTGTCACCCACACTGACAAACTGTCATCCTGTGTTCCAAAGACATGTCATGTGTCTCCATCCAGCCCTTTGACAAGCCCAAGGAAAGCCCTTGGAAAGACTGTCAGCAGGGAATTGTACATGAAATAATGTAGTGAGAATGAGAATCACAGTCTGGGAGCCTCGAGCGCTCTAATTAACCTTCCAGGAGAGTCTCCTTTTCTCCGTGTGTTCAGAACGAATGGGAACAGCACACAGGTCAGTGGCAATGTCCCCAGCAGGCAGGAAAATCTCTGGGACTGGGAAAGAATTTTAAGGCTGTAATGGAGTGGATGTAACAGTTTGCAAGAAAGCCTGTGTGCCAGTGAGAGCAGGATCCATTTTATCAGTGTTACAACTTCCCCCCCCCCCATTCTTCCAAGTTATGCAAAACACCTATTTTAATTTTCCATAATTCTTCCATGAGGAAAATCTGCCAAGTTTTTGCCAGCAAGGAGATTTGGCCACGTTTAAGGAGATTTTTTTCACCTTCCTGATCTAAGAGGACAGGAAAAAGACATTTTTTTTCCCATATTAACAACCCTCCAGCAACTGTCTGTCCGCTCTCTGCAGATTTCTTCATCTAGAGAGACCTGTCACACGAGGAGAGTTAATGCAGCAGACAGAGACAAGCTGCAGCGACCCACACACTCACACATATAAATAATATAGAATATGAGATGTTTGTGTGAGCGCAGAGATTTCTGCAGGGCACTTTAATATTTTGTTTGCATCTAAAAGTAAATACAGTTCCTTAAAGAGCTGCCTCAAGGTCCCCAGCTGTCTGTAAATATACAGAGAAAGTGACATTTGCTTCCAAACAGCCAGTAAATTATATATCCAGAACAGAAATCCAGCAGCTCTGCTGCAGTAAAAACTGCAGCCAAAGCTGAGAGCTTCTCTGCACCTTGAGGAGCAGGGGGAAGCAGTCCCAGGAGTGATGTGGGAGGCAGGGACTAACCCCACAACACCTTCCCACCGGGGTCTGAACTCTAAATCCAAAGGGACACCGAGCATCCCACATCGTCTGCTGCTACCAGGCCCTTCCCAGGGGTCCCATGGACTCTCCTAGTCCCTCAAAACCCTCTTAGACCTCTCTCAGCCCTACTCCACCCATCCTTAAAGGGGATCTGTCTCATCATTATTAAGCTTAAATTTTCCCTGGGCTGCTGAGAAGCCTTGCATGACTCCTTCTGGGTTTCTAGGTTTTAGGGTGGAGGTTGTGGATTTTTTTGGTTTACTGCTTGTTCTTTTAATGAGGTTAAGTGGTCTGAAGGGAACCTCATTTACAGGTTTGCTTTTCATTCCTTGGATTCCTTAGGAATCCTGGAATCCCAGAATGGTTTGGATTGGAAGGGGCCTTAAAGCCCATTTTGTTCCATCCCCTGCCATGGTCAGGGACACCTTCCACTATTCCAGGTTTCTCAGAGCCTCACACACCTGAACACTGTTTTTTCCCAGCTACAGCAGCTGTTATATATAAAACAAGATATAAAGCTTGCCTGTCCTTAGTTTGAAGATATTAAAACAAACTCATTTTGAGTGGGCTGACTTGTCAAACTATCTAGATCGTTCCCAAGCCTCCTCATTATTTACCACTTCATCAGCCCTCTGTCAGCCCTGTGCTTTATCTGTATTGAGTCTGCACTGCTACTAGATAAAAATATTCAATAGCTTCTGCCTACTCCTAATCCATGCAGACCTCAGTTTTGGGGAGAAAAAAATAAGAAAAAAAAAAACTCATGGTTTTGCTGCAGTAACTTCAGCTGTGTCAGTCACTTTGCAATCCAGTTAATGTGAACTTGCCTGACAGGATATCACTTGTTCTTATACAGAATGTCAAGCAGACCTGGTTAAATGCCTTAAAAAGTCAACTGGACTAAGTATATCAAGCTCACCACTTCCTTTACCACCTAAATGTGTAATCTCATCCTGATTAAACAAGCTGGCAAGAGCCTGTTTCCATAAAAACCATGCTCGTGTTCCTTCTATTCCTGTCCCTTCATTCCCTATTAATTGAATACCATATTAGATCCACCACTGATGTCATTCTAACCAAGCTGGAGATGTTCAGGTGACATTTGAACTTTCATGGGGAGGGTTGTTCTTTCTAAATATTTAATTATGTTGCCATTTCTGAGTCACTATTAGAGATTTTATCCCCTTCATCTCCCACTGCGCCTGTAACACTCCAAAGGTTTTGTCTTCCAAGGTTACACAAGAAAACCCTTTTGCCAAGTGAGGTTATCTCTCAGTGTTTTTTATACTCCACATCATACTCCCAGCTAATTTCCTTTTTTGTCCCTTTTTGTGTTGCTTTTTTTACCTTTTCTAACTTTTTCCTTGACTTCTCCCCTGAACACTCCTTTTCCTCAATTGCTGCGTTGTGGCATTTCGGTGGGAAGGCCCTCCAAGCTCCAAACTTCATTCCCATTTTCACCTTTCAAATTTTGCTTTCAACTTATTTTTACCTTTTAACTTCTTTCCCTTTAAGAAATCCACCTCTCTTTAAGCACTAAGTACATCCTGACTGCCTCCTGTCTGCCTCAGCTGCACTCCAGCCACACTCAGTGATCCTTAAGCATCCAACAACTCCCATTTCACAACTGATTTGCCTCCATTCCTCATAAAAAGGTCCAAAATTGAGGTGCATTGTGGAAGACACAACAGCTTGTGTGTCAGACAACTATCACTGACTCTCTGAGAAGACTGCAGGAGACAACCAATAAGTCCCCCAGCTTAAAGAAGACTTTTCTGCCACGGAATAATTTTACATCATTCTTCAGTGCAGCAGTGACAGACACTGAGCTGGGTTGTCCACAGGACTGAACCTGAAAGCCTTGTGGCCTTGGGAGAGGCAGAGGGCTTGAGCCTCTCCTATTCCTGGGACTATCCCCTTGGCACAAACTCTTCCCAACACGTTTTGGACAACGAGGCACAGCTGGGGTTGAACATGGAAAAAGCCTGGCCCATCAACCCACCCCATTTTTCCTAAGGAAGCCAAGGAAAAAGAAAGGAAAAAGCTTAAGTCGAGAACTCTGCATCCTGAAGATCACCCTGAAGTCCAGTGTTCCTTGTCCCAGCTCAGATGGGATCCATGTGCCTTCATAAACCCAAATCAATCATTCCTGCAGATGGCACCTCATTAATTTGAGATAAACTCCCAAACTCTTACTGCAGTCAACACATGGAGAGAGTCTAAAGAGACTTCCATCCTGCCTCTCACAGAAAACTTCTAGAGGTGTCTCTGACTCTTATGATGGGTCCAAGGAACAGAGAAACCTTTGAAATAACAGAAAGGTAAAAAATAGGCAATTGAATGTGTGATTTTGCCAGAACATGCTGCACTCAGCAGTGCTGTCACACCACGTGTTGGGTACTAAAATGTGGTGAATTTGGTGAAGCTGTGAAATGGCATTTGGTCCTACCTGTGTCACCAGCTCCGGTGAGAACCTCACATTGGGATTGTCTTCTTCTGGGAGCTCTGGTGCTACAGCCAGGGACAGCTCACTGTTTGCAGAACCCCCTTCTCTCTGTGCAACCAACAATCCCTTGAGCACTTTGTTTATTTTACTGCAAAACTCATTGTCTAGAACGTGGGGCAGAGGAGTTCACACCTCTCTCTCCACCTTCCTCTCCTCCACTCACAACTCTGTAAGAACATCTGTGGCAGAGGGCAAGCCCACCCGCCCCGAAGTTTGCTAAATTAGGCTGATATCTTGAAAATGGTTGTAAGCTTTTCCCCTTTTCCTCTTTATCTGCCACTGCAGAGACAGCCTGGGAGAGCAGATTTCATTCCTGAAGCTGGCCAGCAGTAAGTTTTGCCCTGAACTGTATTTATTTTTGTGTTTCCAAAAGTTTCCAGTCAGAGTATCAAGTTTAGTTCTTATCAGATAATTACACAGCACTTGCCTCCTGAGGCAATTTTAAATCAATCTCAGGAAAGGCAGTAACTATACACTGTAGATAATTATAGTCCATTAAAGTACCTTAAGATTAGATTCAGAGATCACTAATCACACAAGGTCATAAATGCACTGCACCTTTCTGTGGTGGTGTCTGAATTTTGAGATGCAGCCCTTTCTCAGGAAAAAAATATTTTCTAGGGTTTTTTTTACCGAGCAAAATATCAGAGGCAAACAGCAAACTAATTAAAAACATGCTCAATTTTTTGCCCTTGGAGTTATTTCAGTTCTCACCAGTCAGTCACAGAGAGAAAATCAAGCATAAAGCAAGACTGTCATTTTAAAGATACTCTTGACAAAACATGTCATATTTTATACTTAAAATAATGTATAACCAAACGCCTTCCTGACTTCAGGAAAATGGCTCCTCTGCTTGCTGGGAGAGATGTGTGAATTGTGCCTGACAAGGGTTTGATTAAATGAGGAACATTCCTGCCGAGTCACACGGATCAGAAACTCTCCAACTCAGGGTTTTCCCCGTGACAAAACATCGTTTTTGCTCAAAACACCTGAAAATCCATTAAGAGAATCCAAGTAAACCCACGTGAGGTGAGATGATCCCCAGCTGAGACACTCCCTGCGCTCTCTGGTGGCACCTGGGAGGTGCTGTGGCCATTCCATGGGTTTGGCTGTGGCTGCTGCTGATCTCCAGTGACATCTGGGGGGTTGTCCTTGTGTCAGTGCCAGGTTCCAGGCACTGCAATCCTTAATCAGGAGGTCCCAGCCTGCTGACTTGTCCAAAGAGCTCCACAGATGGCTTTAGAGACGTGGAGGGATTTAGCAAATCCAAGCAAAGTTGCGTGTTTGGTCTAGAGACCTTTAACTCGAAGCCAGAGGTGTCTGGGGCAAAATGGAGTGGCATAAAACTCCAAATGACCTCAACTGATCCCCATGCTCAGCACCAGGGCTTTATCCTCCTGTGTATCGTGACAAGATGACTTCTGTAAGACATTCCATCCTTATCTCTCTTTTATAGGAACACTGAGATTTTCTCATTCCAGCCTTATCTGGATCCTCTTGCAGCTGCCACAACCCCTTCTGTCTCCCACCCTGCCCAGGTTACAACCCAGCACTGTCCATCACTTGCCCCTTCAGCTTAGGTAAACCCCAGCTCAGGTAAAGCCCAGCTTACCTGCCGGGTTTGCTCCTAGGGCTGACTTTCATCAGAGCTCTTTATGAGCAGCACACACAGCACTGGGAGACAGGGATGACCCCCCCACGACCCCTGCCCTCAGAGGGCAGCCAAACACCCCTCAGTGTGCATGGGTAGTGATCCCAGGTCACTGGGAGAGGGTGTGGTTCCATCATAATTTGGGGATTTAAGCGGGTTCAGCTCTTCCCTCACAGCAGGAATCTCCAGGAGTGTTTTGGAGGTGCCTGACTGAACATCTGCCCATAACCAGCAGCTGAGGGCAAACTCTCTGACCTTCGAGGACTCTCCTGAAGGCCACCAAGGATGTCAGTCTTCTGATTCATACTCCCAGCTGCCAAAATTCAGAGTGTCAGGCTTCAGGGTGACCTAATGGTGGCCTTCCAGTACCTGAAGGGAATCCACAAGATGGAGAGAGACTGTTTACAATGGGCTGGAGTGACAGGGCAAGGGGGAATGGCTTCAAACTGACAGAGAGTAAGGTTAGATGGGGTATTGGGAAGGAATTGTTGGCTGGGAGGGTGGGGAGGCCCTGGCCCAGGTTACCCAGAGAAGCTGTGGCTGCCCCTGGATCCCTGGAAGTGTCCAAGGCCAGGTTGGACGGGGCTTGGAGCACCCTGGGCTGGTGGAAGGTGTCCCTGCCCATGGCAGGGGGTGGCACGGGATGGGCTTTAAGGTCTCTTCCATCCAAACCATTCTCTAATTCTATGATTCCACAAGAAGACAAGAGAAGGTAAAGATTTACTGGGCAGTCAAAACCAACTCCTGCCCTGGTGCAGCTGTATCCCAGCACTGCTGGTTCCACAGCTCCATGGGCAGTGGCCCCTCAGATCTCACTGGAGTCACATCCCAGCTCACACATCAGACACTTGTAGGCAGGTGTGGATGACCATCAGACCACATCAAAACAGTGTTTCAGTGATATCCAGCTGATCTTAAAAAGGCTTTCCACAAAAACTTCAAACTTTTTGTTCCAGTTCAAGATGAAAGCGAATATTAAGAAAAGAATTTGCCTTGGGCTGAACCATCTAGTTTTATGTTGGACATCACAAAAAACTAAGAAGTGCTTCTGTATGACATGAAAGACATATTTTAGTGCCACTCAGACCAAGTCACTCTGTGCTGGGGACTTCCCAGACCTGTGTGATTGTAGTTTCTCAGGTTCTCAATAAGTTATTAGTACCAGCTCAGGCTCCACAAAATAATCTTACACTTAGTACTGATTCTAGAGAAGGAACTGCTTTTTCCAAAGCTCAGCTCTCTAGATGAGTTATATTCAGGGTTAACCTTTCTTGATGTCAAAACAACAACCTGGGGTTTTACCAGGGTTCTTCCAGTGTTTCAGAAAACCACCCACAGCTGAAGCAGAAACAACAATTATAAACACAAGAAACCTCTAAATATATTTACCTGCCTTACCCAATGTACCACAGTCATTGAGGCAAACTCAGAATCTCTGAAATATTCTCAATTCCTTTCTTTTGCATCACAGATTCTACCTCCCTCACAAGGCAAGAAAACTCCTTTTGGCTTTGGGTGCTCCCACAGCTTTCCTCAGAGCTGTGAAGGCAGGTTTCCTTCTCCACCCTGTGCATCCGGATCTGAGTCCCTCAGAAAGAATTCCCCTGTGGTCCAGCACGAGGATATTCATCTCAGCCAACACCAGGCAATTCATCTGAGCTCGTTGCTGTTGGAGATTTCTCTCATTTTAGAGAGAAACAGGCACTCTCAGAGACTAATCACCTAATTTTCTTAGACATCCCCTCCAGAACGAGATTAATTTGTGCCACAGTAGCTCCCTAACCTCAGCCAGGAGCTGTGGAGTGTAGCCAAAAACTGCTGACTTCTTTCACATGCAGAGAACTGGCTCATTAATTTTTGGGTTGCACATAATTAAAAGACACTAAGAGAGCCTGAAATGACGTGGCTTCCCATATTCTCACAGGGAGGCAGCAAACAGAAGGAACACGAGGTGTTCTCCCCAGAAATGCCTGGTTTTGAGGGTTAGCATGAATTGATTGTAAGCACATAGCACAGGCAGTAACTCATTCTTGTAAAGGTCAGGAGACAAAAAATCTCCTGTACAAGGCAAAGATTTGCAAGCAAGGATGCAAACCAGCATTTCCAAACAGTGAAAAGGATGTGATATTTTGTGTTTTCTTCCAACTCAATAAGTGACACACACTTAACATGGCAAACATGAGCAGCTCCCCTCGTCACTAAAGCTGCTCAAAAGTACACTCAGGTTTGCAGGAAAGTCATTATAGGACTGGGAGCTCAGTTACCAGAATGTCAACAGAGGAACACAAAGAAATCAATTTATTGCATCGTTTTTAAGATCTGAATTAGCTCAGAAATTGCCAACTGATTTAACTTTCAAGGCTGGGCCTTAGGAAGCTCCTCTGGAATATATTATGAATCAAGAGTATTATAAATGTTACATGGTAATGACTGAAGTCCCTTGGTGAGATCAGGGTTGTGTTGTGTTTGCTCCATACGTTCAGTAGGAAAAAAATCCCATTCCCTGCAACATTTACAATCTTTGAGAGACAAGGTAAAGGAAGGTGGAGGAGAAACAGGCGCTATTAAGCAATAAGCCTGTCAGTAAATAGCAGA